>NC_090242.1:21242281-21527281 GCF_024489055.1 Chanodichthys erythropterus | reverse complement strand
CTTAAGGAAGAGTAAAAACTGCAAACAGCAATGGTGAAATGCACTTTAACTTCCTCTTTTGAGCCAACTGTCTACAGAATTAATATACAGAGAGTTTCATCCTGACTAATAAGCTAAACTGATGTGAAAAGGACAGAGAAACTGCTTGGACCAAACAATAAATAAGTAAATAAATAAATAAATATCTTAATGGTTCAAATGTCAGATTTTTTTGGATGATGTTTCAGAGGTCAGTTAACAAAGTTACACAATAAAACGGTCTCTACCCCGCATGATTGTGTAACAACACCATCAAATACATGTTACATACATTTACTCAGGGATTGCTATGTGCTATGTCAAGATAAAAAATGGTTCAAATAAGCAGAAACGACCCTTTCATGAGTCGGGTACAAAAGGGAAATAAAAACTGGCAGTTGCTCATTATTATTACTTGATGATTGTCTTACATAGCAAATCACAGCAAGACTAAAGCATAGTGTTTGCTCAGCCTGGTTGTGAAAGCCATTTCTTCATATTCTTTAAATAACCAGAATTAGTAACAGAGAATTCCAAAACTGGAATGTTGTAGTGTTGAGGGATCCCCTCAGGGAAAAAATGGTTATGTTTCGTGCAATCAGACGCATACGCCCTTAAAAAAGAACAACATTGACTGAACGGAATAGATGGAAGTTGATAAACTTCCTAGAGAGTCTTGAATGATTTTGCTCGCTTGTGTTTGAAATACAATTTGCATTGACTGAATATTTGCATTTTACAGTTCATAACTGTCAGTCACAAGGATTTTTTGGTTACAACATCCATTGTCAACAGAGCATCTGTGTAGAGTGTATTTGTTCAGTTAAAAAGAGTTTGTTCTCTTAATGTACCGCTCTTTCTCTCTGTGGAAACATCCCAGGTGACTCTCTCGGTCCACCCAAGTCTGTCCCATAGCCCTAGTCTCTTATTGCGTATTAATTTTAAGCGCATGGTCAGGCCAAGGAAATGGATTGACAGCTTGCTGCTCAGGGAAGAGAATTGTCTGAAAAATGGATCACGGAAAAAAGAGGATCACAGCTCTGATGGAAGATCTACTGTGGTAGACTTCTTGGGCATTGACAGAATGCTCTCGGCCTCCTCGTACATCTACAAATAAAACAAACACAAAAAAAAAAAAGGTCACAACATGTATGCTTCGTTAAAAAAAAAAAAAAAAAAAAAAAAATGCAATTCCGTTTACAACTAGTGGCGAAAATTACACACTTCAGCTTTACAAATTGTCTTTCAGTCCAGAACTGAAAGACAATTTGGATAGAAATTAGCAATAAAATATAACAAGAAAATCTGGGTTCTGGAACCTTTCCATCTTACTTGTGCAATCTGGATTGTAAAAACCCAGTTTAGTTTTAGAAAAACAACACTTTTTGGAATTTTTGGGGTTAAAGAGACAAATGTTTCATTATTATTATTACCGGAATAAACTGAACATCTTGGAAGAGTTCCTGAATGAAGCGTCTTGAAGCCAGTCTGAACATGCAGTGAGCCAGCAAGTAAGAAACTTCAGAATACAGGCAGATGTCATCAAATGCATAAGGAAACTTTTCCTTGATTCTGCAAGGTAAACAAGTGAATTTGAGAGAGAACGGAGAAGAAAAAAACCTCTAAGCTGTACTTTTCGGTCCATTTCCCCCCAAGAAAGATTTCACTTCACATTGCCTCATGAAAACAATAAAAAGGATCAAATCGAGTAACGTTTAGCCACACAGTTACAGCAATAATTAGTGAAAATTTGTTGGGAATAGTGTTGTCAAAAACAGATAATTTGATACGTATCGATACTGAAATATTTTTACATTCATTTCTGCAGCATCGATACCAGCTGTGCCTCCTCTCATTCAGTTGTCTCATTCCCTCCGGTTAAATAGTGTTGGTGTGACTTGGTCTGAATTTCAGCACGGGACTGCGCATAATTCGAAAAGGTGCTAGCTGCAGGGCAAATGGGTGGAGCTTACTTTAGCTCCCCTCGCTAAGCGTCCAGCGAGGAGGAGCGAATGTACAACCACACCCTAATCCTACCATAACCCTACCCACAACTCTATCTCTCCACCCCATTCGACGTCCAGAGAGGCGGAGCTGGCCCTCATAGACTCTGCAGTGAGTACCACTCGCATAATTCTACTCATTCCTGCAGATTTCACGCTGACATCCGAAGTGTTAATCAAACAACAAAAGACAAAGAAAAATCACTTACTGCTTTTGACTGATTAACTTGTGCAACTGATTAATCTGTATTCATTTTTTTATAAATGAAGATTAACCAATGTTATTTTAAATTTGATTACTTTCAGTTTCTTTAGTCAGTTTCTAACCTGAATACTACAGTTAGACCTACCTAAAAAATAAAGCAGTTTATGTATTTTGTATCTTTATTCTATTGTATTTATTAGTAATTGGTTTATTTGTTCTTATTTTATTACTGTTTACTTGTCTTTTTTAATTCAATTTACAGTTTGAAATCAAGCTTCCTCATGCTGTGTGTAAGCTACTGCAACAAAATTACCCAACTGTAAAACACACAAACACATTGAGTGAGCAAATATTTACGTGAGATAATTGTAATGGTAACTGATCAACGGTTTTTCCCTGCGGTATCAAAAATGCTATGGAATGTAGCAAAAATATAGCAAATTTAAAAACTCCAGTATCGTGACAACACTAGTTGGGAAATTTATTGGGAAAGCATTTATTAAACTGAAATCCTTGTTGGAATTGTCTCCTTACGTGAGGAGTCCAGTTTCATTCCCTTTAGTCCCCACTGAAGAGCTCAGGTTAATGACCAGCCGAAGCACCTCCTTCCTCAGAAGAACACGGCAGGCTGGAGCATCCTCTGGAATGTTTTTCACCCCTGGCAGAAATAAAACATGCACAGGCATAAAATGAAACTCAAACTGTTCAATACAAAATGCTTGAGATTGAATAACTGATCTGACTTGCAAGAATTCCTCACCAAGAACAAGCTCTGTGCTGCGAGTGCTTCCACCAGAGCCCTGAGAGACAGCGTCGCTGCAGCCAGACACTCCTGAGTACTTAGACTGAGGCATGACTTCCAGGTTGTGTATGGACTGGTTGCACCATTCCGAGAATGGAGCGTCGGGATAGTCTAAAACGGGGTTGAGGGTGCATAAGAACATGAGGAAATAAACAATGACTAGATGACCATGATGAAATCAAGAGACATCTGGTCACCCTATATCTCTAATATGTGGTTAGTGAGGTACCAAAATAAAAGTTGCCTTAAGTTTCATATATTGATTTGGATGGACTATAGGAACAGGAAAATAACAAAACCTGCAGCTTACCTGTGCGGCTTTGGGTGGGAGTGTTTGAATTGCAGCCAAGCACACATAGCCCTGCACAGTAAAGGCAGTTCTCCTCATTGTGCTCCTGAAGGCCAGTCTCCTCTGCACCCAGCAGCTGCTGCTGATCTGTACGGCTCACTGCAAGCAGCTCTGTGATACTAAGCTGAGACCGCAGAACAGAGTGCCTGGATCCGTCACTGGAACCTGAGAAAAGAACAGCATTCAGTCACTGAAAGAGCACTAATGCTATGGGACTAGTATGGAGACTAATAAGGAGCTGATCAAACAACATAACCATTCTTGTCTTTACCATCTGCATCTCCCGAGAAGAACTTTGCTGATCGGTCCTCTGATGGTGGACTCGTCCTTTTCTGGAAGTATGGTGTGTCTTTAATCTAGGTAGCAACCAAAAACAGGGAAAGCAAGTTTCAGAAACTTCTCGGATGATTCTATTCCAAGTGGAAACCTTTTGCAATTTGTAAACGGCAATCTGCCATGGTAGAACCTGTTAGTGCAGATGTAAACAGGATCATAGAGTAGTTAGTTACCTGGAACATGCTGTTGATGTCCATTGGTAGTGCAAGGCCAATGTAGTCATCGGAGTTGCCATATGTGGCACTGGACACCATGGAGCGCACTGAGGAGGAGCGCTGCAAGGAGGTCTGACTGATGGGGCTCAGAAGATCCTCTTTATCCAGGG
Organism: Chanodichthys erythropterus; assembly: GCF_024489055.1. Lineage (NCBI taxonomy): Eukaryota > Metazoa > Chordata > Actinopteri > Cypriniformes > Xenocyprididae > Chanodichthys > Chanodichthys erythropterus. The sequence goes on along the minus strand of NC_090242.1, from coordinate 21,523,243 downwards.
ATGCAAAACTCAGAGCCTTGAGAAACCTGTACTCATACAAAAGAAAAGAGATCAGAGAGAAGAAGCACAACATTGGAACTGTAAGAAAGGAGGTTTGGACATTTTGGAAACTACTTGTACTGATGCTGTAATAATGCAGTCTTGCTAGAAGATGATTTGTAGGATTGTCAATGTGGGAACAGGTTGGTGAAGTGTATTCACATTTCAGAAAGTGAGCAGCTGTTTGTCATTAGCTGCATCATGCAAGTACTGTGGGTAAAAACCTCTACATGCTTCTTGTAACAAATGTGGGAATGCGGCTAGTGTGGGAATCGGTTTTTAGTCGCATCAGCAGACTACTTAAGGGAAATTTTGCAACAATGGAGACAGGGCATAGGTTAGAAGTCTTTTTAGAACTACAATCAATGAGGAAGGAAGAGACTTTACTTTGTCCTACTGTGGGAAGGTCATTTCAAGTACTGAGGAGTCATGGTTGAAGAGAATCGGGTTAAGGTATGGGCTGTGGGAGTGCTAATGTGAAATGGAAAAGGGGGGCAAAGTACGACGAAAAACAAGCCAAGGCGGCCAGGGTTTTTGTTTTGTAAAGCCTTGTTTATACTTTTGCCTTGCACCGCACCCGTCCACTGACTGCATGCGCACTTCAGAGACGTTTAAAGTCAACACGCTCACCGTTGTACTATTTTCTGACACGACAGGGAGCATATCGGAGAAAAAAAACATCTCTAAACCATCAGAAAGTAGCGTTGCAGTGGTAGTTTGGCTGAACAATGTAATGTAATTTTTTTAACTAATTAATAATGAACTAACATTTATTTTCTTCTACAGGCCTAATAATAATAATCTAACTTTGAAATAGAGAAATAGTCACTAGGACTGAGTGTTGTAATTCAGAAAAATTCTGCTGTGCTGGCTAGAAAGCATCCTTCTAAGGATAAAAAAAATAGTCTTTGAGGAATTGTTTATCCTATTCAGAAATTTTTTGATGATCTTGTGATTCAGTTGTTCTAATCTAAATTTATGCAGGACAGAGGAACGGAGATGTTTTTCTTAAATCTAAACCAATCGTATTGAGACTGATGATAATGAGTAATAGATCATGCCATACTGACTGTGAAGTGTACCTGAAATCCTATAAAACCTGTTCGGAGAGATTCTGTGGAATTGATAAGAACTCTCCCGGCCATGATTAAAGCTTTGAAGGACAAAAACTGGAGTCTCTGGTTATTGCTGCAGCAAGTCAGGTTAGGAAACAAGGTTTAAGGGTGTCAAGACATTGACACAAAATATTATGAGTGTCGATTAGGAGACGCTTCGAAAAATCATATGTTATTAAGTGTTGATTTGGAGACGCTCCCAAGTGTTATTGAGTGTCGATTAGGAGATGCTCCGAAAGATCAGGAAATTTATTGAGTGTCGACTAGGAGACGCCCCAGGAATGTAACTTGAGTCAGGTGCGTCTTGGAAAATCTACCACAACAACTTCAGATCACGTGCATGTGTCGTGGTGCTCACATGTACAGCGTGGGCCAATATTGAGCCGGTATTCGGACGTCAACACAGAAATACTGTACTGTGTTCACTACGTCAACAGCATAGGAGACTGCCAGGTAAGACAAAAAAAAATTGTTGAAAAAAGCAGTTATTTTTGTTTTGTTTTTGCACACAAAAAGTATTCTCGTAACTTCATAACATTAAGGTTGAACCACTGTAGTCATATGGGCTATTTTAACAATGTCTTTAATACCTTTCTGGACCTCAAAAGGTGCGATGATGTTGCTGCCCATATGTGGTTCAGAAACCCGTGGATTTCAATAAAAAATATCTTATTTTGTGTTCCGAAGATAAACGAAAGACATGAGGGTGAGTACTTAATGACAGAAATTTCATTTTGGGGTGAACTAACCCTTTAAGTTAATCTTTTTTTTTTTTTTTTTTTTAAGTTTTTTATCTCTTGCAAAACCAGTTATGTTCTAATGGGACTGAATAATAAGAACATTAAAAAAAAAAAAGATTTTAGTTATCTCCACTCTTTTGGTTGTCTCCACTCAAAACAAAATACTTCAAATGAAAAGCAAAGCTACATTTGAGGTAGTGAAGGGAATCCACGTAAATGCATATACAATATTCTTTGAAATACTTCCATTTATACTCTTTTAGGAATGTATATATATATATATTAGCATATGATGTTATATGTTCTTTCTGCATTTTTACAGCTAATGTTGCCTTGAAGTTGTTCATTGCTGAATATGTGCAGCGTGAACTGTTCGCTCAAGTTACAAAATGCACAACACTATGCAGAACGGGGTCTAGCGAAGTCAAAACCAACTTTGGCAAACACCATAATGAGGTAATTTTTGTTGTGCGCAAAGCAAACTCATGGATGCGGCAAGTATAAACCAGGCTTAAAAGTGGACTGAAGTGGACGCTCAAACTGAAAGAGGGGAACGTTAGCCCGGGGGATGATCCACGCACCGTGGCAGCAGAGATCTGCGATGGGGCCTGCTTGAACCTTGGCCCAGACATCTGAAGCGCTTTTTAGTATACCTGAGAGGGACCATCAGAAACAGACCACATTATTTCCAGAGGGGAGCAGTGATTTTAAAGGGGCTTTTGGGGTGCCATTTCCCTATTACATGGATGGTAACATAACATTAATGGGGAATTCTTATCTGATTAACACCGATATTTCTAGAACTGATAACATTATGATCTTATCAGGCTGATATCCTTCACAGCCGCATCACAGAAAGGAACAATATAAAAGAAGTCTAAAAAAATGACTTCTGCTGTAATGTCTTTAGTCCTAATGATTCCTCTGAGAAATTTTCATCAAGTCATCACACTTGGATATTTTGGAGTAGGACGATAATGTCTGTGGATGCATTCTGTGAATCTTGAGTGACATAATTGGTGTAAAATTTGATACGAAAGAAACAGTAAAAGAAAAGTGATTTAGTGACAGAAAAGGGAAAAAGTGTTGCAACAGCTCTAGGTCCATCTGCTTTACCTGCGTGGCGTGAGTCTGGAGTCCAGGCTGCCAGTTTTCATGGTGATGGCATCGGTGAAGAGCACGTCTTTGGCAGGCGAGGCAAGCGCCTCGCTATGGGAAAGGGAGGGGTGGATGCGCTGTTGCTGCAGTCGTTTGAGGGTAGCGTAGCCTAGTGCATCCCGAGGGCTGGTGTACATGAAGCTACAGTCAGTCAGGCTTGAGATGGTCGTGACAGAGGGTGATTTCAGAGATTGAGCCCTTCGGGGTAAAGTATGAGAAGAACCTGGGGGCATCAGCAGTACTGAGTTAGATTTGGATAGGGGCAGGTGGTTGGACTGGGGTGTAAGAGAGTTAAGTGTTTTGATAGTTTGAGTGCTAATGACCGTATTGAGGCTAACACAGTCCGTGTCAATGGTGGAAGAGTCCACACCACCCACCGTCTCTCGGGATGGGCTGGAACTCATGGAGCTGATGCCGCTGGTGGTTGTGTCCGTGTTGAAACTCTGGCTACGGCTTTTAAACTGAGCCCCGCCCCCAGAGGTTGGGCCATCACCTGCCAGCCTTTCCCGACTGGTCTGCTCTCGGTGGGCATCTCCAACCCCTGAGCTCCGTTCTGCATTTCTGTTCTGTCGTACCTCTGGCTCCCCAATACTAGATGCACTGCCCTGAGTGTCCGAAGTTTTGCTGCCCACAAAAGAGGTCTCCAGACTAATGCTTGGGCTTTTCGGCAGATGCCCGTCAGTAAATACTGGACTGAAGACATCTCCCTGACCTTGAGAGAATATAGAGGGCTCTGTGACTGTGCGTATCCTCCTGAGGCCTCCTAGAGTGGCCTCGCCATGGAGTTTACTGCTGCTGCCAGTGCCTTTGGGGTCACTGGTACTGCGGAGTTTCTTTCCGGAAAGGGAGATGAGGAAACGGTTTCGGACAAGTCGGCTGGAGGCCAATATGGTGAAGGGGCTACGGTCCTTTAGGAGTTTGGGCCTGAAGTACAGTGGCTGGTCCTCTGACAGCTCAGAACTTTCCAACTTATCATCATCCAGGATGTACATGCCTGAAAAGGAAGTCATTTTGGCAATTTTACTTTTAGATGTTTTTAAAAGGAACCACTAAATAAAATGTCCAGTGTGTGCACAAATGCGGTGTGTGGTAAAGCCTAACTACTCCACTACCAAGTTTGTATGCGAGTCGGAATTACTGACTGTGCTTAGTCATCTAAAACCAGTCTGAGGCTAGATAATGATTTGATATTTTCTAAGCCTTACTCAGATGTGTCTGGAGCACTTCTGTGTATAAATGTAGGCACAACCATTCCATTAAGTAGGAAAGATACCTTTCATAGCTCAATCTGGCACATTACAGTGCTAATTTGTTGATGCCTACAAGTCTGGGAGTGGCTTTCAAGATATTTCTATTATTTGATATTCTAACTATTTGAAGTGAATCACTCCAACATTCAAAATATCATTTATTTAAAAAAAAACAAAAAACATTTTGCTTCACAGGCAGTCAATCTGGATCAGGTTCCCCAACCAAATTCAGCAAAGAGTGGACAAAGTGTCAGTAAGTCTTGTCACAGTCAGTGTCAAATGAAATTATGCATGTGAAGGAAATGATACAACTCTGCCCTTAAAGGGTTAGTTCACCCAAAAATAAAAATTCTGTCATCATTTACTCACCCTCATGCTGTTCCAAACCTGTAAGACTTTCATTCACCTGAACAGAAATTAAGATCTTTATAAAGAAATCTGAGCAATTTCTGTCCTTCCATCGACAACTACAGTACGCAACTACCACTTTGACACTTGAAAAAGTTCATAAACCCAGAAATGGTATAAAGTAGACCCACCTACGAGAGAAGAGTGGCTTCAAATGATAACAGAGGTTAGAGAAATGGAAAAAATCACTCATGTACTTCGGCTGCAAATGCAAATCTTTGAGAGAAAATGGTTAACATGTCCATCTGTGGTTTAGATGATTGTATATGTAAAGTGCATATAAATGTTTTCAGACATAATGTCTTGGTGAGATGACTAGAAGGGTTATATGCACTTTATGACAATTTTCTGATGGTGGGTTTTTTTTTACTGTTTTTCTTCTCCTTGAAATTTATATGATTCCTTCCCCCCCCTTTTTTTTACTTCTATTTTTCCTTTGTGTTCTTGTATGTTCAATAACAACAAAAAGCTAATAAAGAATAAGTAATAAAAAAAAAGAAAAATTTCATAAAGAGATTGTAAAATGAATTCATATGAATTGAGTGGTTTAACCCAAATTTTCTGAAGAGATTGCTTTATACACTGAACAGACTTAATTTAGGCTTTTATTCACATAAACTTATCAACTCACACATCAGTTATGGTAAATGGAAGTGCATGTTTGCTAGACGTGCAAGAACCAATGATGTTCGTTCACATCTGTTACGCAACACATTTGAGCTTCCGCAAGAGATTTGTTCTTGTGCATCAAGTAGGTTTGGTTGAGCTTTTGTTTAAGTGAAAGCCTAAATTCAATCTGTTCATCAATTAAAGTGATCGTGTCTCTTAAGAAAATTACCCCGCTCAATTCATATGGATTAGTTTTAAAATCTCTTTATGAACTTTTTGAAACATCAAAGTGGTAGTTGCGTAACTGACAACGGAGAGACAGAAAGCTCTAAGATTTCATTGAAAATATCTTCATTTGTGTTCCGAAGGTGAACAGAAGTCGTACAGACACCTCGTGTCTAGTCACCCAGCTGGGTTAGCGGTGCAATAGCTTCATTTTATTGCATAACCACAAGTGGGCAACTACTGAATGTTTCAATGCCAGTGTCTTATTTTGTAATTTTCATTATGTAAATTATGCATTTGTAAATGCATAATTTCTACTACAGTATAACACTTTGTAAAAAAGAAAAAAAAAGAAACACTGGCTATTTTATAAATTTTCATTTTTGTTTATGTTCACTGATCAGTGTTTATGTGAATAAAAGCCTGAATTCAATACGTTCATCATATATAGTGATCGTGTCTCTTCAGAAAATTTGGACTAAAACACTCAATTCATATGGATTAGTTTTATGATCTCTTTATGAACTTTTTAAAGCATCAAATTGGTAGTTGCGTGGACTGTCAATGGAGGAACAGAAATCGGCCAGATTTAATTGAAAATATCTTCATTTGTGTTCCGAAGATGAAGTCTTACAGGTTTGGAACAACATGAGGGTGAGTAAATGATGACATGATTTTAAATTTTTGGGTGTACTAACCCTTTAAGGCAAGAACAGGAAAGAAGAAGCATCTCTAAATATTGTACAACAAATGACTGCAAAGCATAAGTGGTGCTAGGTATGCACCCTGTGTGCTATGTTCTATAGTGTTTTTCTACATTAACTTAATCTTTATCAATATAGATGAAATAAAGACTGAATACAAATCTAAATTAAAGCTGCAAGCAGCGATAAAAGGGCCTTCGCACCCGGGCTCACCGCCACCCGTTGGCCTCAGGAAAACAGTGAACAGTGGGCAACATGCATGTAAGCGAGTGAATACAGGAGAATTATGCCAAAGTAATTTCGAAATGCCACACTTCCTGCTGCCAACAGATGCCGCTTTGACCGTATCTGAATATTGCTATGTTGATGTCTTCACGCCAGGACTTTTATCGAACATGTGAAGTTTGGAGCAGATTGGACATTGTATGCCTGAGTTACAACAACTTCCTGTTTCTTTAGTGGCGTTAATCGCATAAATTAGCACTCAGCTAAGTGCTGCATGATTTAACGTGTTTCTAGCATGTTTGGTACTTCGTGGCATAATGAAATGTGAATCTGGTAGTGAATTACAGTGTAAAGCATGCCATTTCCTGTTGCCTGCAGGTGGCACTATGATTGTAACTGAATATTGTTGTGAAGATATCTTCAGTCCAGGACTCTAATAAAACATGTGAAGTTTGGGGCAGATCAGACATTGTATGCCCGAGTTACAACAACTTCCTGTTTCATGGCAAAACATCGAATTTTGCCAGGCCGCCACGGAAACGCCTTTCAGCGAAAACTCTAGATCTTCGCAATTTAACGTCACAAAGGCCTTTAGATTAGACTGACCAAATATGATGTTGATCTGATTAAAGCTCTAGGAGGAGTTCGTTAAAGTACAACATCTGGAAATGGCAAAAACTGCACAAACTTTGCAAAGAAAATTCAAAATATCTGACTTCCTGTTGGGTTTCAGATTTCACTCCAAGACACTTTTTTGTAGGTATTGGGCTGTTAGATGTGTGTACCAAATTTCATACCTGTACGTGAAACGTAGTGTCAGGGGCACTTCGTTGAACTTTTTCAGGTGGCACTATGGAGTCATTTTGCCACACTTAATTCTGATACCCATATCAGATGTAAATTTTCACCACTTCTGACGCATCTGCAAAGTTTCATGAGTTTTCGAGTATGTTTCGGCCCTCAAAAAAGTGATTCACCTTACATGGCGAAACATCAGACTTTGTCGGTCACCACGGACATGCCCTTCAACGAAAACTCAAGATCTTTGCAATTTAACATCTCAAAGGCCTTAAGATTAGACTGGCCATATATGATGTTGATCTGGTTTAATCTCTATGAGGAGGTAATCACAGTGTAAAACATGTAATTTCCTGTTGCCCCCAGGTGGCGCTATGACTGTAACTGAATATTGTCATATAGATGTCTTCAGGCCAGGACTCTTATAAAACATGTGAAGTTTGGGGCAGATCAGACATTGTATGCCCGAGTTACAACAACTTCCTGTTTCATGGCGAAACATCGAACTTTGCCAGGCCGCCACGAACACGCCTTTCAGCGAAAACTCTAGATCTTCGCAATTTAACGTATCAAAGGCCTTTAGATTAGACTGACCAAATATGATGTTGACCAAGTACAACACGTGGAAATGGCAAAAACTGCCAAAATTTTGTAGAGAAAATTCAAAATATCTGACTTCCTGTTGGGTTTACAAACTTTGCACCCAGGGGCTTTTTTGTAGGTATTGGGCTGTTACATCTGTCTACCGAATTTCATATCTGTACGTGAAACGTAGCACTAAGGGCGCTTAATTGAAATTTTGTAGGTGGCGCTATTGAGCCATTTTGCCACACCTAATTCTGAAACCCATATCAGATGTAAATTTTCACCACTTCTGACACGTGTGCAAAGTTTCATAAGCCCTCAAAAATGCGATTCATTTTGGAGAAGAAGAATAATTGGCTGAGCAATTCCAATAGGGTCCTCACACCATCGGTGCTCGGGCCCTAAAAATGAAAAAATGAAATTTAAAGAACAACATAATGCAAATGGATTCTAAGCTAATACTAATGTTCAATATGAGATAAACATGTTTGAAATAAGCAGAAATGGAGCCCATCTAAAAGGTGGTAAGAAAGACCTCCACCCTAAACCACAGATTTGCACTAAGGACTATTAGTCATGGATGAGTGGATGGGAGCAGCACTCACTAGGCTGAGTGGAGTCACTCTCACTGTTATGTCTAGAGCTGGTGGACTCCGAGTTCAGGCTAAGGGTGCTGGGCGCTGAGGAAAGGTGGATGAGGGGTTGCTGCTGTTGTTGCTGCTGCTGTATGTTCTGGTGCTGCTCCACCTCATCTGGCACCACAGGCCAAAGTTCTCTGCGATTGTGCCTGACTGCATCCCAACCGTGCAGTTTGAGCAGCTCACAGCCCTGCTTAGTTTTAGACATGAGTCCCAGAACATAAAGACACGTCCTGAGGGAAAAAAGGCAAAGATTGTGAGGGCAAGGCAAAAAAGAAACAAAAATATTAAGCAAAGATTAGACAGTTTATAAAAAGAATTTATTGAAGAATTAATTAGTAGGGGAGGAAAAAAATGACAATTCAATGAGTCATGTAAACCCAGAAAAAAACCCCCTCTCATTTCTGAGAAACTCTCATTTTGAAACTATGGAAGTGTCTGGAAGGGTTCACTGTTAACTTTCGGCCACCTCATGTCTTGTCACCCAGCTGGGTTAGTTGTGCAATAGCTTCCTTTAATGGCATAATCACAAGTGGCCAACCATTGAATGTTGCAAATCCAGTGTCTTATTTTGTAATTTCATTTGTGATAACTGGAACTACACATCCATTGAGAAATGCATAATTTCTACTCCAGTATAACACAAGTGAGGTTGACCTCACTTTACCTTATGTCACAAAAATAATTTTTCTTCCTTGACATTTGATTAAATAGTAATTAGGTGTGTAACAGTACACGTATTCATCCTGTGAATTTTCAGTATGTGTCTTACAATTGGTACGCATGTGCACACGGCGAATACAGCGTTGTAGCCAAACCACCATTAACCACCAATAATCACAATAAGCTCCGCATTTTGTTACTTTCGGTAAGAAACATCTTTCAAATTCTCTCGATTTTGTCACAAAATTTAAACGAAAATGCCATTTGACGCTCTTTAATGTGGTGTGACAGATCACTGAATGAACATCTGAAGGTATGTTGAAAGATACAGTACAACTTTTTGAAATGTGTCATGTGATCGCTCAATCAGTTTCAATGGCAAAAAGACCTCAATAAAGCAGCTTGTAAACAATGTCACGTACCGTTAAACCCCTATGCACCACCCACCTGAATCCTAATTTGTGCGTCTGACTTGAATGCCATTCTTAATTTTGCCATTATTGGCCATTTGCAGCCAAACAGATCCTATAATCAAGAATACATACCCCCTAATAGACAGAACCTCACAGTTATGCGCAAGAGTGACGATATCTGGAATCACATTCTCTTCCTGTAAGAGGTTCAGTCCCCAGTTAGATGTGCCAATGTTTCCCTTGAAATAAACAAAGTGAGTTTACACTTTAGATAAATTTACTTATGCAACTGACTATTATTACCACAGTAATGAAAACAAGCTGTTGTGTTCTCACAAGACAAATACCAAAACCTCACACGTCACGTCACGTCACGTCACAAACACACACACACACACACACACACACACACACACACACACACACACACACACACACACACACACACACACACACACACACACACACACACACACACACACACACACACACACACACACACACACACACACACACACACACCCAGAGAGAGAGAGAGAGAGAGAGAGAGAGAGAGAGAGAGATGTGAGACTGGTAACAGAGAACATTGAGAACTGTGTCTCTCTCTCACACTCACACACACACACACACACACACACACGTTGGGTTTCACTATTTTATGGGGACTGTCCATTGATATATTATGATGATATATGATGATTTTTATATATTGTATACATTTATTTTTTACATTTGGTCCCCGCAAAGTAGGGTTTACCAGGACCACACACACAAAAACAGCAGCTCACCAGGGCCCAAAGAGCAGCTTTAAGTTGTTTGATGCCCTCCCATTTGTCCAGCACTGGGTAGCGCACTGTGTAGCTCAGATCTGAAACTACATTCTGTCAGAGACAAGAAAGAGGCATTATATGAAGAAATGTGTCAGTCACCATCAGGACCTGCCATAAACCACAAAAAAAAAAAAAAAACACACACACACCTGAGCTTCCAGCAAATGACAGCCTGTCTTATCATGTACAAGTTGCCCATACAAATGCACAGGAAGAAAAACATTTGGTCTTTGTAACCTGTAAAAAAATATTTTAGAGGCTGAATAAGTTATGAATGACTTCCTTCCAAATAAAGATACAATCAACTGAAAAGTTCCCAGGAAAACCTTTGGTTGCTCCGTCGCACATAGTTATCCCCATCCACTGGTTTACGGTAAGTAGTGAGCGCTTCGTTTAGCTGTTCCTCTATGAGGTCCACATACTTGAGGTTGTATTCCTACAGGGGAACAGCGGTAATTGGATATTGGACCAGATACAGTAAACTTGAGTTTGAATACTTTGTTCTAATTCAAGAACACTTTAAATCTATGGACAAATAATAAATAACACACATGTAGAATTTAATTTTTTGGTGTATCTAAAACAACCCAACACACTTTTAATAGTGCAGATGGTACACTACCTTCTGCCACTTTTCCAGCTGTTTAGTGACATATCCCCTCTCATTTAGATAGGAGAACCCCTTTGGAATGGACAAGAACCTGGAAATGGATGCCACATCATCAGATATAAAGAAGCAGTTGGTTACTTATGCTTTTATGTAAGCCAATTAAACATTCATATTTATACATAACATGTGTCTCAAAAGATAAAGTGGAACAAAACAATATAAAATGCATTGACCAATGCTGTTTTCAGGAATTTCTTTTAAATTTCTTTGAGTGTTTGGTCAAAGATGCTTTGTTAGATATATTTGAGACATATTTTGAGACATTATGTGTTAATTAACTTGAATTTGTGATCTCAAAATGGCTGGCAATATATGGTATGTAAGTTTTTTTTTTTTTCCAACAAGGATGCTTTAAATTGATCAAAAGCAACGGTCTTGGCATTTATGTTACAAAAAACTTCCATTTTAAATAAATATTTCTTGAGTACCAAATCAGCATATTATAATGATTTCTGAAGGATCATGTTTTTTTTCTAGAACACAAAAGACTCGTCTTCATCTGAGTGTCCATCATTTTACGTATTTTTCTAAAGAAATGGTACTAATTTAGGTGAACATCTTTTATGTGGAACCAATATGTAGTGCACCTTTAAAGTCAGATCTCTGGGTTATATGGAGTAGTTACAGGGAATATCATGAGCTTTACCGTAGCAGTAACAGGACACCCTTGTCTCCCAGGTGAGTTAGTGCTGGCTTCATCTGAATCAGAGCATGTAGGTTTGCCTAAGACGACATGATCATAAGAAAACAGCGGACATGAAAATAGGCAAGCCATGATATAACTGTCAATCAATGATATTCTGGCACAGAATTTGATTTATATCAAAAATTTGACTGTTTACAGATCTTTATGACAGACTTATGGAGCAAAGCTACACTGGCACAATCAAATTAATCAAATCAAGTGTCTCCAACATCAGCACACATTTTATCATTTTACCTAGATCAGCCTCAGCTAAAAAACTTTCTGCCAAGTTAAACTCCTGTCAATGTCAGTGTATCCTCCCTTATGTGTTAATTGACTTCACCTTGTCCTCACAGGCCTCATCTAGTATGTCCAAAGCCTCCACCGAGATGGCCTTGTTGCGGTCATGTAGCTGAGTCACCAGCAGCTCAATACCCCAGTTGCTGAAGAACTCTACGTTAGCTCGGAGTAACACCCGCAGATGCTTGGTGGCATACAGCCTGCAGTTCTGTGCCAAAACATTCAAGAATTATACTGCTGATCCATAGGGGAATGCTTTGCTAAAGGTTGAAATGTATGGCACGAAGACAAAGGTAGTAGGTCTGTTTTTTACGTCAGTGGCAGCAGTGAGGATCTTTGAGAGGATGACTCGTGCTAAACCATCCCGGCCGTAGTCCAGCGTGGAAATGATCAGCTTCAGAAGATGGTCCTGGTTCTTCAAGGAGCACAAGTTCAGCAGGCTGTCAAAACAACGAAGAAAGAAGAATGTTATTTGAAAATATACTGTGTATCCCTTGTTTACTGTCAATCATTTCTGCAAAGTCCTAGACTAACCATTGGAAGACACTGCACTTCTCAAGCATCTTAACACCCTGCGGGTGGGCTGAGAGGGTGCCGAGGAAGAGGAAGTAGTGCTGGCTGACGGTGGTGAGGAGGCCGTTGCTCTGCAGACTACGGTCTGGTTTCAGCCCAGAGGATGATGACAGCCATTGCACAATGTCCTTCACCAGATCTTCAAGATACAACTGGCCATCCTGGGAAGACACCAATGTGGAAAATTAACGTTAAGTTTCACCCCTAATGATCATCCAGTCACTCCCGGGGGGGCGGGGCCTCCACCTCTTTTTCTTTTTTTATAAAATCGGTTATGAATGCCGATGCGGTGCATTTTACTTTCACTTTCAAATTAGAGGCAATTGCTTTAATGTTTATTATTATTTCTCACCTCATCTGACTCTAGCAGGAACTCAATGAACTGACAGCCCACCACTGTTAATTGTCTGGCCTTGCTGTGGTCCAGTTCCAGGCTAGCATACAGCTTGCTGCTAGGCTTGTAGAAGAACAGCAGCCTTCGCACAAACCTGGGTAAGAAAGTACAGGATTTACAGCGATGAATGGTGGACAACAAAAATATTAAGAAGAATAGTAAACCAAACTCTGCTTACTTGTGCATCTGTTCATCTTTGTTGTTTCGAAGGTTGACATTTGGCCACTGCAGCATGATTAGAAACAAATTAGAACTGCACAACTACACTTTTACAATTCAGAAAATGTGAGAGATGCTTTTTGCCAAGTTGACAAAATATAATGCACTATTATTCAAAGGTTTGAGATCAGTAAGATTTCTTTTGTTGAAAGTTTTTATTCAAAAAGGATGCATTAAATGACCAAATGTGACAGTAAAAACTTTTACATGGTTACAAAAAACATTCTATTTCAAATAAATGATGTACATTCTATTCATTAAAAGTGTTTCTTGGGCACATAAATCAGCATATTAGAATGATTTATGAAGGATCATGTGACACTGAAGACTACAGTAACAATGCTGATAATTCATCTTTACCATTACAGGAATAAATTGCATTTTAAGAAGTCAACCCCTTCAGCCGTGACTTATTCACGATACAGCACTAGCCTCGAGTACCTTATTGCTTTTATAAAATGGTTACCACACAATACAAATATTAAAGCCAAAAATATGTATCAATGCAACTTTCATGAATTAAACTTTCACTAAAAGCCTTCCTTCCGCCGGAAAAAAATAGTCCCTGAGCCGTGAACAGCAACAGAAGTTAAATTATAATACCATTAGATGGCAGCAAAGACTGTCTTCATAAGTGTGTCATTCAGTAGCGAAGACTTTTATAATGGAAAGACTAAATTGTTGTGAACATGGAACAAGACGCAACTGACAAATGCTTTGACAAGCATTGTCACGGGAAAACCCCTATACTGTTAAAGGGGCTCCATGTAGGAATGACACCTAGTGTTCAAAATAGGTACTGCAGTCCAAATTCAAAATATTGTTTGGCCCGATTTTTTGTTAGTGTGATCGGCCGATACATATTTTTTGCCGATTCCGATTTTCTTTCTAAAAACTATAAATAACAACATATAGCCTACAAACAAAAATCTAATTTTCTTCAATGCAGTTTTATTTTCATAAAAAAAAAAAAACAAGTAAAAGTCAGTAATAAAATATATACAGCTCAAATAAATGCAATAGAATAAAGAGAGCTATGAAAGTTGAAGTTTTTCAGGTTAACTGGGTTTTTATTCAGGTAAGAAATACTACAGAAATGAAAGTAATTAAATGTAAAATAATACATTGTGTAATTTTGCATTGGTTACCTTAATTTCTGTAGTCTTTATTGCAAATAATTCTTACCATTAAAGTTATAAAATGTATTCAGTCAAGAGCAGAAAGTGATTTTCTTTGTCTTTTGTTCTTTGATTAACATGACAGACAGCAGCAGGAATATTGGACTGCTGTCCCTTTAAGAGTTTATGAACGGTGTCAAACGGACCCAATACTGTTACACACAACATGGGTTCACTTTCTTAGCTATTTAACGATTCAAAACTGACTGTGTTTATCTGTATACTCGCCAAGATTGCCTGTGCCGCTGGTTTTGACATACTTTTGTATGTATTTGACAGTTTAAGCGCAGGCAGGCGCTTATTTTTGGTACTTGTGACTCTGTTTGATTTCTGTCTCTGTTTGAGACTGAGCATGGCTTGTACGCTTCACTAATATAGATCAGTGGTGCCTGCGCTTTCGGTGTGAGCAAGAAACCTGCGGAAATGACTAAAATTATGTGCAATACAAGCACTACTTAACCGGAGCGAATGAGACGAGAGAGAGAAGAGGCACCCGCGCGGGTGTGTGTCACTTCTCCGTGACAGAGAAGAGAGCAGGAACGCGCAGCTGACATTATTGCCTGATTCTCTAACCCAGTTTGTTTGCTGGTTTCCATGGCTGCAATATGCGGTGTTTTCCGCCAACTGGCAACCTGTGATGCTGAAATACTATTGGATAAACTGCAGCACACAGTTTCACAGAGACCAAAACAAAAACAGACATTCCGACACGGAACGCACATTCTCAAAATAGAATATCTGGCTGTAGCATTGTTTTTCAGAAACAAGTAGGTGAACTTAGCATGTTTCATAAATATATGCACACATATTAGGGTATTTTTATGCTTTATTAAAGTAAAAATCTTACATAGAGCCCCTTTAAAAGGACAAGATATTGCACCGGACATTTAAACAGATTTTTTATTATGAACATAGGACTGACCTGAAGGAAAATGCTAAATCTGAATGCAGGTAATGCTTTCTCACAATCCTCTTCATCATAATACAGAAAGCTTCAATGAACAATATCAATTGAGAACAAACAGTTTACGTTGTTGAGAGTGGTTGCTAAGGGTGTTATGTAGTGATATGTAATATAGTGAATAAAACACATCTATTGACCAATCAGAATCAAGGACAGGAACTAACCTTTTCATAAAAAATATTAAAATAGAAAACATTAAAAAGTTTTAAAAAGTTATTTTAAATTGTAATCATATTTTACAATATTACTGATCTAT
Organism: Chanodichthys erythropterus; assembly: GCF_024489055.1. Classification (NCBI taxonomy): domain Eukaryota; kingdom Metazoa; phylum Chordata; class Actinopteri; order Cypriniformes; family Xenocyprididae; genus Chanodichthys; species Chanodichthys erythropterus. The sequence goes on along the minus strand of NC_090242.1, from coordinate 21,507,604 downwards.
TGTATTTTTCATCAAATAAATGCAGCCTTGGAGACTTCTTTCAAAAAAAAAAAAAAAAAAAATGACGAAATCTTATCAACCCAAACTTTTAATTGATAATGTACACATTTCAAAATGCAAATTGTGGTTCATGGCTGTAACATAATCAAAGCCTATTGGTTTTTTTGTGTTTTTTTTTTTTTTTTAAATTTGAGGATTCCATCAATGGCTCTAGAAATCAAAAGCAACAATTTAATACAAAATTTCATACCTTGAGTATGGTACTTATCAGGACCCAGTTCCAGTCCAAATTCTGTTTATGATTGAGAATCTGACTGTCTCTGAGGATCATCATCAGGGCCTCCTCAGTGTCCTAAAGAACAAAGGAAATATGCAGATCACATCCAAGCTGAAATATCCAAGGAATATTTTCTTCCAGTCACCAGCACGTACCTTTATGACAAAAATGTCCCTTTGGGGCCTGAGGTGCTGGTCCCGACAGTAATGAGCAGCCAGCGATTTGCGAATAATGTGGTCCAAGTAAAGACTATTGGGTTTGGGGCCTCGTTTCTTCTTCTCATGAAAATGCTTCAAGTAATTGACCGCAGCACTGGCCCGCCTAATAAAGAATCAAACACAACGCCATCAAATCACAGAAATAATTATCACACTTTGACACTGTACTATTTGTGCTGTCGGCTAAGTAGGACAAGACAGCCAACTCACAGTCTTTTCTCCTGAGGAATGTCAAAAGAAGCAGCCATGTTCATAAGTGTGGGCAAGCAGTGCAGATGGTGACTATGGGAGTGAGGGAGAATGGTGTTTGCCTGAAAATAAAATGAAGACAACTCAAGGTCATTTTGAGGTACAGTACAGGGTTAAGCTGTATGCATTCATTAATTTCAGTATAATACCATATGCAGGAGTTCTCCTAAGAGGATGGTTGCACGCACTGAAATGCTATCATCACTGCTAGTGATCACTTCAACCAGGCCCTGAAAACAAACAACATTATGGATTCAGAAGTCTTGCACAATAGTGCCACATGGATTACCGTCAGGGGTTTTTTGTTTCATCTATTTTGGAACTTGACTGTCTCTGGTCACTTTCATTATGTGGAAAAGAGAACATGAACATTGTTCAAAATAACTCCTTTTGGGTTACATGTCAGAAATTAAGGCTTATGGGTTTAAAACGACATTAGGGTGAATAGATAATGTACTTAAATAAACTGCTGCTTCAAAAGCATATTTTCTTCAAGATGTTAACAAAGATAAAGCCATTTTAAATGGTATATTACCTCTAAAAGTCCACAATGGATGAAAGCAGAAAGTAGCAAGGCGAGATAGTTATCCATCAAATCAGGTCTGGGTGGACACAAAGAACACGTCAAGACTTTGAAGCTGCATGCATACAAGGCTGATCTGCTGAGGCTTCATTAGTTAGCTCAGTTTCAGTGTTAAGCCCAGCAACTGCTCTTACCTGGAGCGTGCCCTATGCGGAAGTATTATTTTTGCTTCTGATGCTACAAAGCCATCTGACAGTCTCCAGCTGTCTTGAAACCTACTGGGGTCTGGAGTGGGGACACAGGAGATTGTTTCTGTCAGTGTGAGTTGACTTCAGATGTGATAGATGTCTGGAAATGAATATGTTAATCAGTGCAGGCAGACAACGGTAGCACTCACCCACACTGAGAAGAGCTTCTATAAAATCTTGTGTCACCACGGGAACAGGGAGTCTGAATATATCATACATCACTTCCAACAGACCTCGCTGAGAAGAGAGTGATAGAGAGTGATAAAGTAATGATGAGTATTAGTATTAATAATGAGTCTAAGGCACTGACTCACTAATCACTGTGGCAAATGTGTACATCTCATTGTGTAACATATAGGGCGTATTATTATTATCATTTTTATTATAATAAATACCAGTAATAATTAGATAATTTAACTATAATTTTTACTTACTATAAAAAATATTGGGCATCAAAATATTTAATTGTGATTAAGCTTATTTTTAATCTCATTATTTGTTATTAGGGGTGTGACGAGATCTCGTGTCACGAGATCTGGGGAGACTAAAATGTGACGAGAATTCTCGTCGAGGTGAAAAGTAGTCTCGTGATGTTGCCATGACAGAGTGATTAGGATGATTAGGAAAGAATATGCCACCGCTACATTTATATTACGCCTCCACTGTCGTTTTGCCTTGTATTTAAATAAAAAACATTTAATTCAGTTGGATAACGGTCGCCGCCGCTCCATATTCACCGAGTACGCGCGATCATGAAAGTGAAAGTAAATGCGAGCGCGCATTCAAACGCGATTTCAATTCCCACATTTTGAAAGCGGCTCCCTGATGAATACAGATATCTCTCAATATGAAAGCTATTTTAGGCTGGGCAGTGTAGTTGTAACAATCTCTTAGCTCTGTATCAAAGAAAAATTTGGTCTTATTTGCACTTTGAATATTGAGAGAGTGCGATTATGGTTGCACTTAATGTAAAGTACCATAAAAACAAATAAGTTTTCTCTTAATCTTATTAAGCACAAACAATGAGGTTTCATTATTTAACAATAGTTAATGCACTGTGAACTATCATGAACTAACAATGAATGACTATTTTTATTAACTAACATAAACAAAGGTTGCTCGTTAGTTGATGTTGCTTAATACATTAATGTTTTACATTAATACATTTTTATTTATACTGTTTTTATTTCTATGATCAGTTTGTGGAAAGGAGTTCAGTTAGGAGGTCAAAAGTTGTAGAAGCTCATAAATCATGTACAGTCAGGCCTGAAGAGACTGAAATCATACAGAAGAGAAGTCAGTCAGTTGAGTTAGTGGCAAAACCTTTTACAGTGCTTAAGCATTGTTGTATTTTACTGCATATGATTATTCATACTCAGAAAGTAGAACTGAAATGACATTTATTACAAGATGATTAGTTAAAACATTTCAAATATACCTGCAGAATATTTTTTCTCGCCATCTTGTCTCATCTCGTGAACTCAATCTCGAGTCTCATCTCCTCTCGTCAGATACCTGTCTCGTCACACCCCTATTTTTTATACATTCATTTCTCAGAACACTAAATAACCCTTTGTGTAAATATTAAGGTTTAACAAAATGTGTAGATCTCACTCACTGTAAATTTCTACCAACAATGGTCTTGTGCTTACACAAAAAAATAAAACAATGAATTAAAAAATAAAAAAGATTCTGAAACTGTTTGCAGAACATACAGGAAATGCAAAGACATATGTCAATGCAAATCTGCTCAATTAAAAAAAATACTTTTTATTTTTATGTAAATTTGATTTTGCTATTAAATACTTAAACTGTAAACAATTAAATGCAGAACTAATAATTTTTTTTTTTTTTTAATTATGCGGCATACTTAGTGTTGCAGCTTTTGAAATAAAAGGAACTGGTTTGTTTTGCATGCTATGTGTACTGCAAGCTTTATAATTATATCCTTTGTCATACCCTCACTTCCATATTTGGTATACACAGCAGACCAATGAGAGACTGGATTCCAGAGTTCCCTGACTTGCAGAGATTAATGATGCCTGGGAGGTACAGTGGGACAAAACAACAGGTTTCGGTCTGAGCAGCAATAAACAAACTCCTACTGCAATGAGGCGCACTCATGAGGAAATTCCACAAAAAAAAAAAATGCATGATGTATTACAATATTCATGCACGCATAAGCCAGCTTCTTTGGTAATCTTTTTAGATGCTTCATCTTAAGATATGCATTGTTACACAAACAACATTAATAAAGTATTGATCGAAAACTGGGCCCACAGTTTTCCTCCTTGCATGTTAATTTATTTTCAATAGTTTTAAATTAAACTAACAGCAGCATAGACAATGTGAAAAATATAGCCCTGGCAATAATAAATTGAATGTCTGATATATTCTATGAAAGATATTGAGATATGTTTACCTGACCAAGAGCGAAGCGAAGCAACAATTGACATCTTACTGGCCAGAAATCGAGCCTCTCTGTCTTCTCTGTAGAGAGAAATATCACACATCTAAACATGCAGCCAATGAAAGTTGCATGCTTGTTTCTCCAATGGGAAATTCTACTATGAAAGACCTTAAAACAGCACACTCACTTAAGCTGACCCTCTGCTGTGTCTGGATTGTGTCTGTAGTGAAAGTCTGTGTAAGGTGCCAGGATTTGCTGAAAAAAAAAAAAAAGTATGTAAAGCTTTACTGGACATCTTTTAAAAAGGTGCAATATGTAAGATTTCTGTCCATTAGAGGTCACTAGAGGTCTATTCAAAACAAAGGCGTAGCTTGATGACAGCAAGTTTGAGTGCGGAACCTTGGGACATGTGGTCTTCACATCACAGCCAAGGGGAAACAATCGGGATAGGAACTCAGGACTCAGGAAGAAATCATGTTCATGGATGAGATTATTAACGTTACTGTAGTATGAAGCAGAGCAGGACCGAGTGTTGTTGGAGCTGAACGAGGCCGCTGGAGTGATTGCGCAACACACGCCTCACAAGCAGCGGAACTTTTATTAAGCCACAGTCGCCGGCACTGCTTCCGCTTTTTCGGTCATGAGTATGAGTATACAAAATAAAACCGGAAACCGAGGGTAACGCAGGTATGACGCAATTGATTAAAATTGCAATTTTCTCACGGTTTACAATTAGTTGCAAACATACTCAAGTGAACAAAATATATAAACACTGGCCTAGTGGTTTTTGGATATTTTGCTGCAAAAATCTTACATATTGCACCTTTAAGTGGTTTTGACAAAGTTTACAAAAAACACAATGTCATATATTCAAACACAAATGTCATATATTCATATAAACTGTAAAGATAAATTAACGACAAAGAACAGAAGTAAAGGAATAAGCAGTCTTAAATGAGCTAAATAGCATCTTGAACAAAGAGTTAATAAGATGCAAGTCAGATCAACATCAAGTTCAGCAGCAGCAGCTCTTAAAGTGACGGAAGCCTAATAAACCAGTTGCTGTGATGTCTGTCAATAATTTTGATCAAAAAGCAAAGGTAACTGAGAAAATTGTAGCTTTAATAAGGATTAATCTATATTTAATTTATCATTTATGCAGTGAAGACTGTAAAGTCTTTGACAACTTTATTACATTTCTGTATATTTCCTAAATATGAGGTAAATATGACATTTATTATAATGGGTTTTATAGATTGCCAGCACTAACAATAATAATAATATGATTATTGTTTAATTAATAGTAATAAGTGAAAAATGAATAAAAATAATATAACATTTCTGATAGGTTCATTGTTGAAGACAGTTCCATACCTCTAGCTCCACGTCAGAGCGAACGTATTGCCGTGTATGTGGGTGATTGAGCAGGTGCAGGATGGTGGTGATCAGAGCCTCATTGATTCGACTGAGCTGACAGTCGATTACATTCTTTAGGATGGTGCTGAGACCACCCCTCTTGGCCACAATCTCAGGGTTCTCCAGTGCTGTATGCACAAACATGGACATGCGTCCACAGGTCAACATCTACGTTCACAGACTGATACATTACAGAGCGCTCTCTAATCAGTGTGCGAACCCACCAAGTTCACAGATAATGGCGATGCAGGCACGAACCATACGGTCCCGCTCCTGCGGTCCATCGTTGCCCACGGCAATGAGGGAGTTTGCGACTGAGCTTGGGAAGAGCAGGGCGTTCACAGTGATCATCTGGAAAATCATTGAAAAACACTTACACCAATACTTCCATCCATGACAAAAACAACACACTGGACATCGTTAAACAAACGGACCAGTGGACATGGTGAGAACATAATTTTGAGTGGAACATAATGCATATATTCTGATTCAGAAGGTTTTGATTGAAATAGGTTCAATTCGGAAGATTCAGATGAAGATAGCAAATCAAATATCAACTCAGTATAAAAAAAAAGAGAAAGTAATGGGGGCAGCTTTCCTTTATTCATTATGGAATGAACACAACTAAACATCAGATCTCACCTTTCTCACCAATCTGAGAGCTTGAGTGCGTTCCACCTCATTACTCTGCTGGATGTCAATGCACCTGCAGGTCAAAGGTTATACTAGTCAACATTATGCAAACCAAATGCACCTCAAACCCTAAACACATCCTTTTCCTACTCAAGATCTGACTTGATAGATGTTCAGACAGGAGAGAGAGATAAACCAAAAGGAGGAAACAGCACATCCTTAAAGTAACAACCCTTCAAAATGACCTTAACCGGATTTGACTAGCTCTTCAGATGAAGACTACTCCTCTCTCTCACACACACAGAATGAGATGCTAACAAGAAATGATCCACAACTCACCATACATTAGCATCAAGTCCTGTTTTTGATGGAAACGGCCCTTCTCCCACAAACCCTAGCTCAGACTTGAACTAAACTGCTCAAATGACTGGCCTGCGCACAGTGCTATGAAAACATGCTATACAGACCTGGCAATCAAGTAATCCACCTGGAGACGCAGTACTTTCTGAAGGATATTACTGTCTCTGATGAGGTAGCGGAGAGAACGCAAGCCAGCTGCCCGTACCTCCTTAGCCTCATTGAGCAGAGCCAACCTGAGGCTGTCAAAGAAACCATGTTGAGACTGCATTTAAATCTTGAGTAATGTCACATATTTCAGAGTAAAATTAATGTTTTATATATTTATTCTGCTCAGGCAGACTTGGTGATTCAGAGGTGTTATTTCAGAGGTGGACAAAGTCATTTCATTTAAAAGAAAAATTATGAAAACAAATCTAGCATCTCCCAATTAATCATGCACAGGAATGCTTATTAAGAAAAAATATTGGCTTGATTTTACACACTACCATTCAAAGGATGAGATTAAAAGAATTAATGTTTTTCTTTAAAAAAAAAAAAAAAGAGAAAAAAGTCTCACGTACATCAATCTTGCATTTATTAAAGTTTAAACAGTAATACTCTGAAATATGACAACAATCAGGGCTTGACATTAACACCCGCCAAACCGCCAAATGCGGGTGGCTTTCAGCAGTGGCGTGTAACGCGGTCACTCCAACTAGCCACTTTGGCGGATGGAATTTTATATATAATATATTCATTTTTCAATTGTAGTCTTTTAAAAAGGCATCTGAATTCTGGAATAATAAACTAAGTGCAATGTAATGTTGTCAAAAATATAGATTTTGATACATATCGATACTGAAATATCTGAAACTTATCCGAAATATTCCAATACTCATTTTTCACAGAATAGATACATGATACCAGCTGCACTTTCTCGCTTTCTTATCTCTGTGACAGCGAGTTGACAAACAAACCAACCTCCCCTCACTCACTTGTTTCATTTGCTCCAGATTAATATTGTTGGTGTTACAGCCGGGCTTGAATTTCGGCATGGAGTTGCATGTTTTGCGCTTAATTTTACTCATTCCAACAGATTTTGCACTCACAAGTGCGCACATATAAAGCCGCCTCTCAGTACAATATTCAGTTCTCTTTCACTGCTTATTGCGCTTTAACAGTCAAATGCGAGTTTTCACGTAAACACAGTCAGTTACGTTTTAAGTGAACATAAACAGTTGAGAAATGAAACGCATGTGTATATATATTCAGTATAATGGATCCGTGTATCAAGTGACAGCGGCCTAATATACCTTCTGCCAAATTATGAGATAATATTAAAAATATCTCTATGGCAGTTTTTCCCCATGGTCTCTATCTAAAAATTGCTAGTAACTTTGGAAAACTGCTAGCTACAGTGGCTGCTGAGCAAAACAGTCAATGTCAAGACATGATTACAATTAAAATAACTTATATTCTTTGCTGAATAAAAGTATTAATTTCTTTAAAAAAAGAAATTCATACTTTTAAACAATATTTTTGTATTATTATAATTTAAAATAACACACAACACCTTTGATCCCAACTTTAATGTAATAATGTTTTTTTTGCTCTATGACTCACCATATGATAATTTCGTCGTAGGTAAAGCCGAACTTTTCCTCAGAGTGCCCGACATTGCAGAGCAGCTGTATTGGAGACATAAACAAGCACTTATTTATTTTGTTTGACATCAAAGAGAGACATTGATGACAGTACTTGTACTCAAGTATTGCTGCAACACTGCAAGGTATTTCACACAGAGCAAAAACAAGCTCATGCTGGAGAGTTGGAGGGCATGTTTTTTGTTTTTTGTTTTTTTTTCATCCGCAGGTGATTTGTACAACTGATAGCATGGTTGACTTGATAAAACCTGTCAGACTGAATGAGCTCATAATCGCTTGCTTAAATATAGGCATCTTTACACAGAAAAAGCGGCACAGAAACCAACTCTGAAGCGGCATAATACCACAAAAATGTGCATTTACACAGAACGTTTAATGCTGTTCTGAAGCGGCATAAACGCATTTAACGTTACACAGGAATTAAAATCGCGGGAAACAATGCTTTGAACATAAGTATTTCAAAACTAAGCGTTTTAACAAAATTAATTTAAAAATAATTAAATAATAAACAATTAAATATAACTCGAAATAAAAAAAATAAGAACATTTAAAGTAACAAGTTAGTAAACTGCGTGCTATATCTCACGCTTTGATGTTTGTCATAAAATAAAATTGAACGATGCAACAAAATTATTCATTATTACACCGGGTAGTTCACAACAGGATTAAAAGAGGTCGAACATTTTTTTTTTTTTTTTTCAGAGACAAACAACAAATGATGCTAGCATTTGCGTGTATCAGGCAGCAGCAGATCACCAGACAGACCGTCGTGTGTGGGTGAAATATCGTCCTCAAGGAGATGATTTTTGGAATATAATATGACAGTACACAATGAAAGTGACGCCGATTGTGTTAAGCATTTACCTTATCTGAGTGAAATGTAGCAGCGCGTTGACCCGACAGTCTCTTAATAGGAAGATTACAAACGGCGAAAGCCAATTGATGACACACGACGATTCTCTGCTGTTATTTTGGTGGTTTGCTTCACGATGTGAGTACAGGACTCTTTTACTTTAATGCCCCTTGTTGGAAGACATTATTTTTATTATTTGCCCTAAGTTATATGTTTCGTTTCATGCTTCTTGAATCTCGCGCCGCCTGAGCTGACTGGAATACTTTTGGTTGTCATGGCAATGACGTAGTTTAGAGCGGCTATATTTCGCGTTCATTTACACTGAACCAGAACAGAATCAGACTCGCCTTTGATACTAGGGGCTGAGGTGGGTCAGACCCGGCGTATTTTAGGTCTTCTTTAACACGGCATTGCGTCTTTACACTGAATTCTGAGCAGGTACAGACCCGCTTCAGAACAGCCATAAATCGTATGTGTAAAGATGGCTTAGGACAGTGTTGTCAATGAACTGATAATTCATCAGCTGAATCAGTAAATATAAGACAATTCCAGTAAAGGTAATCAAATATGTGGGAGAAAAAAAAACATTGTTTGACCTTTTCTGCAGTCAGTGCCACCTGTGACAGGTCAACTGGAAACAAAATAATAGATTCTACACCCATGGGATGGCAAAAAACACAAAGTAATAGTAATAGTAATGCCAAAGAGCCATTTAAAGTATTACTGTCTCTTCTTAAGCCCTTTATTATGCTGGCAAGCAAATGTGCAGCTTGTTTTGGCTGCAAACCACAAAACACGCACAGGTCCTTACTGTGAATATGTTCAAATGCAAAACCGACCAAGATATAGTATTTCAGCAGTATAAGGCTTTGAGAGCATCTAAAATTTGGTTAATTGCTCAGGTCTGCTCAGATCCTTTTATTTTAGGCCAGATCCTGTAAGTGTGGGGCAGAAAAGCCCTCAGGCCTCGACTGACGGAAGCCATAAAGTACTCTGTTTACTCCATTTCACCAAACACCAGTAAGTATTCACATGCAGGACTTCTGTGTTGTAATACTTAACAGATGTACCAGAATGGACTGGCTGCTATGCATCAGATATAGATTTTCAAATAGTTTTCTAAAAACCGACTAGTTAATTAGAGGTAAATAACTTTATCTACACACATATATATATATATATATATATATATATATATATATATATATATATATATAGAGAGAGTGTTGATCACAGAACTTATTTTTTGCAATTATCCAAAAGCCTATGGGAAAATCCTATAGGGTTTTTGTCAAGGGAACGAGCATGATGCTAACTGCTGATTGACCTATAAAAAACACTAACTTTAACAACATTTATCCCAGCATTCCCTGTTCCACTGAAACTACTGATACACTTTTGAGATGACAAACCTTGATAAAGTTGTTCAGGTGGCCAAGTTTGCGCATGTTCGAGACTCCCTGTTGTTTGGCCACATTCTGGAGGATCTCTCGCATGTTCTCAGAAGGGTCTGGAAGAAAAGATGACAGAAGAGCTGTGAGTTGTGAGGTCATCAGGGAGACAGGGATGGGAACACACAGAACATTACGCTCTGCCTGGAACAGCAAGATAAAAGTAATCCGCACCATTTCTATTATTGGTGTGCTACAACCGCAGCAAGCAGAGAATTGCTCTCTGGGATGGAATCAAATGCTGTATGGTGACATTAGAAACTAAAGCACACACACACAAAAAAACAAGATTCAAACATTCACCAGACAAGCATGTTAAAATGGGTCCTGGTGTGTCTGCTAAACATAGTGGGACTTCCTGTCATCTCACAAATGAACAGCTTCTCATAAATAACACCCTCTAATCAGTTTAGTAAGGAAGTCTTGTGGCATGCATTAAGTGCCCAGTAAACTGCACCAAACCAGATTTTTTAAAAAGAACCAGTGACCACCATTCATAGCGATTCAAATATTTTACTCTCACTCTTAATATTTCTTTTCAGCCAAATCCCCAAAAAAGTGGTTGATTTTTCTCTTACATTAGTTTAGTAGTACAATAAATTGACGATTATTTTTATCTATAGTGTAAAAGTAACCATCTAAAAGACACTAATAACACAGTGCTCTTTAGGACTTATTTCCCCAGCAGTCACTCAGGAGGATACATGTTCAGTCATCTGTACCAAAACAAAACAATATCACCAATCACAGAGAGACTCCCTGACTGTTGCCAAAAACAGTGAAGATCAGGTCTTGTCTAAATACAGGTAGACCACCATTCAAAAGTTTGGGGTCATTAAGATTTTTAATTCAGCAAGGATGCTTTAAATTGATCAAAACTGACAGTAAAGACATAAATAAAATTTTAACTCTGTTTTGAACTTTGTATTCATCAAAGAACCCTGAAAAAACTGTTTTCACAAAAATATTAAGCAGCACTGAAACTGTTTTCAACACTGATAATGAAATTTTTTTTTTTCTTGAGCACCAAATCAGCATATTGGAAAGACTGAAGTAACAGCTTTTCCATCAATGGAATAAACTACATTTTGTCATATTAAAGTGCCCCTGTAGTCAATCATTTTACTCATTTTATTTTCACCAAAATTACATATTTAAATGTTTTTTTCCTGTGAAAAAAATTCTTAATGCCTTAAAATAGCTTAAATGAGATTCTACACACCCTTGCCTCATTTAATATACACGGATCTATGAATATGCTAATTAGCCCCGCCTTCACTCAATCGCACGAGCTCAGACGAGATCCACTCTGTCAACTTACTGAGGTAAATGCTGAACAATGGTGGCTTTTTTACAACGTCAGACACATAGCAGTAATTAATATGACTAGCGTTTTGCTTGACTACATTATCAAACAGCTTAATAATGTGTTGCTAATGTTACACAAACCATGTTGCCATTCACAAGTCAGACAGTTGTCTTCTAAAAATCAATATCCTAAGAAACGCCTTAAACCGCTCAGAACATCAGTAGAGAAAGGCATATATTTAATCATAACATCGTAATATATGTCATACACCCACCATATTGCTAAATCTACCCGATTTTTCATATCAACAGAAAAATATACCGGGATAACCTTCTTTTGAGACTCCATTGAGCAGTCAGTTAATGATATGCTAAAGCCTGCCGGGACATTGACGTGATTGGTTACAAGGTAGTTTGTGACATCAGAAACACCAGCGATTTCAAACGGCGGGTTTGAGACCGTCTTCGGTTTACAGCAGTTTTAAAGAGAAAATACTCAGCAATGGTGCTGACTTATGAATTTGCACATGGTTTTTCTTAAAGCATGTTAAAAACACCACATAGACATATGAACAACACTAAAAACTTGATTTTCACCACAGGGGGACTTTAAAATAGAAAAGTTATTTAAAATTGTATAATAATATTTCATAATATTAATGTTTTTACTGTATTTTTATCAAACAAATGCACCTTTGGAGAGCATAAGAGATTTCAAAAAACACTAAACACACCAAACATTTCAATGGTAATGTATGTCAGCAGCAGCAGGTATTTATAATGGAAACCAACAGACAGTGCAGTGTTGCTGGAATCTAACAGTAAAAATCCAGTTGTTGTATTCAGCTCAGAAACTGAGGCAAACTTTTTTGCAGCAAGTTTAAAAAAAAAACTAGCCAGTTTAGCACTAACAACTTATCCCCCGGAAGTGGGGCTTCATCCAGAAAAGGCCATCCATATACACACACACACACACACACACACACACACACAATTAATTCCATTACCATAATAATATTTCATTTTGTAAGTTACAATATGAACGCAAACAATGGTGCTTTGAGGCATACTGTATAAAACAGATCCATATCAATCTTATTACTAAATAAAAACTCTGATATTGCGTGCACAATAAATAAATAAAAAACAATATACGTACACACTGAGCTGTGACATTTCAAACTAAGATTTTGATTTGTCCGTTGAGCTGTACGGTGAGAAACCAGAAGCAGCATGATCTATAAAGTGTCAATCACAGGGTTGTTTGACAGCTCAATTTTGAATCGACAGACTAACAACTTGATAGGTTTATGAATCTCATTGCTGACAATGCTTTACTACAGCAGAAGATAAAACAATAACAATGCAGATTTATTTCTGAATCAGTTCACCAGAATAAAATAAAAAGATAACACTTTACAATAATGTCCTTTTAGTTCAAATTAGTTCATGCATAAACTCAAATCAAAAATAATAATGCATAATTATTTCTGAATTAATCCACCAGAATACATACAATAAAAGTTACCAGTTTACAACAAGGTCCTTTTAACAATAGTTACACATTAACTAACAGCAATACATTAGTTCACTGTTCAGCACTTTATCTCAGGTTCATTAAATAATACTGACAGATACAACTTTGAATGTTGAAATTAACATTAACTTAGAGAATAATAAATGCTTTAGAAGCATTCCCATTGTTAGTTCATGTTAATGTTAACTACATAAATTGTTAGCCAATAAAATACAGAATTAATTCAGCAGAATTATTGCAATAAATGACTTCAGCTTACGCATAATATAAAAGTGAGTTCTGCATGCTTTCTGCAGCACACCGTGTTTTGCTCTCTACACCCTTTGGACCCTACAGTCCTGCAATGCTGGACATGAATAAGAGATATATAACATATCATACAACCTTTATAGAATAATAAAAACATTAGAAACCTCTAACACTATCTGTTTTTATCTATATTTAAGTATTTTATACAGTGTATTTGTACTGTATATGCTTTTATGTGGTGTTTGTTGTCTTGGTTTAAGGCTGTGCCTCAAAACCTAGCGCAGCAAGCTTTTTCTGGGCATCATAGGCGGGTTTGGGATGCACGAGGCTGACATTCCAAACAAATCTATGATGCCCAGAAATGCTGTCTAGGTGGGGAGTTCACTAGGTTCATCTGACTTACCTCTTGTGAGATCGAGCGGTACATTTTCCTCCCCACTGTCATGTCGACCTGTTTATGTAAGACAAAATGAGACACTGAGAAAAGGACGCTTGGGGCAAGTGTAGCTGAAGAAGACTGCATCATATTATCCTAAAGCATCTGTCAAGCGGCCGAGCAGAGTCAGTTTAATCTCACCTCGCATCCGTATACTTCGGATAGGACGGCCTCGGATGCTGACCGCCATCTTTACCAGACACATTCACAACACCGGAAACCTCGAGGAATATCGCGATAACCGACCTTGAGCAGGCGGTTGTGTCCAACCGCCATATTGGAAGGGTCAAACCCGGTCCGTGAACACTCGAGAGGGAGTTGACTGTGCATCTACAACCGACGCATGTATGAACATCTATATTTGCAATAGACTTCAGCAGATGATTTTGCTAAACTAACACAATACAACAAAATGAAGGCATCAGATAACACTACATTAAAACGTTACCACAGTATAACAACCTGTAATATTGAGCTAATACATACAAAAAAAAAAAAAAAAAACACATTCTCACATGTGAATCCCATTTCTTCGGGAATTTAAGAACAAGAAGCTATCTACGCATTACAATTTTGTGGCATCACTGAATCTTACCGTAAGTGACGACATGCTGGCTGACCGTTCCAAGATGGCGGACGTGTCTGGAGCGGTCGAATGTGGAATCTACGTAAACATAACTACCGTTGTGTAGTTTCCCCTAGCTGTCTGACTGGGTCATAAATAAAAATGCAAAGTGATAATTTAATAAATTTAACATAATAAAAATGTATAATTTCATTAAAAATGTACCAACCAATGCATATTGGCAAACAAAGTTTTTGAATCTTTTGTTGGAATTAAGTGTTTTTCATTAAACTCCAAAAATAATAATAGAGCTATTTGCACACTTTTTTCTCAAAGAGAAATTATTACTATGTGTTATATCTTATTAAACTCTTTATTAAATGGAAAAGTGATTTACTAGAAAGAAGAAAGATCATAGAAACAATGATGAAGAAATCTAATATTAACTCATATTGTATGCAGCAAATCATTCTTTACAGAAATGTTATAAAAAGGTATAAATATAAACTGTATTATTTCTAATAATTATTCTGAAACTAGGTTACATTTAATTTGGCATTGGACTTATTCAGTTATATTGTGGTGTGAAATACAGAAATTCATTACTGAAAATTTTGTAGTCTTCAAGACCTCTCTCAATCTTTGTATTTTTGCATTCAGTTATTCTAAACAAGATTAAAAATGCTTTTATTTATTTTATTTATATGTTTGACCAAATTTCACATTTACAACTGTGAGTTTGCATATAAGAAAAAATAGCTTCATGGTTTTGCTGACTAAATTAGGCTGTACCTAGATACAGACAGATTAGAGACTCAATAAGAAAGCTACAAAGACTTCAAAAGTTTGTGCTTTAAAAAAAAAAAAAAAAAAAAAAAAAAAATATATATATATATATATACTTTTTAGGCCTATTTATTTATTGTTTTTGTATTATTATTGAATGCGGAATTGTATAATGTTCAGTATTTGCAATTGAAACGTCTGAGTACTTTTTTCCCCCCTCTAATGATCATTGGTCACAATATTCACCAAAATTATTGTGACTGTTAAACTGACATTTTCACAGATTTTTCTTTCCTTCTTTGTTCAGTGCTTACATTTGACCAAGTTAGGCTAGGGCTAGGCTATATCAACTAGTCTTTTGGTAGAAATTACAATGGAAATGTTCACAATCCGTTTGTCACATACTGTATGGTTTTAATTCTGATCACAATGCTTGTAGTTTGTGTCTATGGACATTAAATATGTAATGTCCATAAACAAACTATAAGTACCACGATGAATGTAAACATTACCATCATGTGTAATAGTACCTCACCTCCAGTGGGTGTCGGTGTTGTTCTGTCCTGTTTGTCTGACTCCGACAATGTGAGAAGGCGAAGAAGAAGTATCGTCACGTTGATTGCAGCGAAAACAGGCAGGCTTTTGTAGGTGCATTTTATGGAATTACATTTTCTTAATTTTATGATATACACATTTGTTCATGGACATTATTGTTTTGTGTATGACCACTAGCGTTAATATTAGTTACCAACTATAAAGATGCTGTTGAGGAAGAAGAGAATGAGTTAGGTCACTTTAATTTAGGTTAAAAGAAAAAAAGAATGTGTTCGTAGTTGCATTCAGTGTCTTTTCTACTGTGAGACGTAAATATATTATATGTATGTAAATATTTGTATAGGCAGATATTCATTATTGGCTGGTTTAGTAAAATTGTCATTATTTGTCTACAGAATAAGTGAGTAAAGGTAAAATGGGGCGTTCCTCCAAAGACAAACGAGATATATACTACAGGCTGGCGAAGGAGGAGGGATGGAGAGCGAGAAGTGCCTTCAAACTCCTGCAGCTGGATGAGGAGTTCAACCTTTTTAAAGGCAATATCTTCACTTTGCTTCAGTCTGCGTTATACAGTGGATAAGTCATATGTCTCAAAGCTTGTGAACTGCCTACATAGACAAAATCAAAGCAGGCTTTTATATTCATATGACTGTGGATGTCCTGTCTGCAGGTGTTAGTCGTGCCGTGGACCTGTGTGCTGCACCTGGGAGCTGGAGTCAAGTGCTGAGCCGCAAACTCCGGTCAGTGACATGAAAGTGCACTTGATCTGTAGTACACCATAACCTGTAAACAACATATACAGATATTATTAAGTGAAATTTTGTTGATTTAATTGCCGCTTTAACTCTTTTCCGTTCTGTTTCAGTGGAAAAGATAAGAGTGAAGAGGTCAAGATTGTGGCAGTTGATCTGCAAGCCATGGCCCCTTTGCCAGGTGTCACTCAGATTCAAGGAGACATTACTAAGGTGCAGTAGCAGGACAGTTAAACTTTAGTTCAGTATAAAAACAACAGCATTCTGGTCTTGGTATATGCAAGACTAAGTTATCCAGGCAGCATGCTGGAGAGATAACATAATGGATCCTTTTCACATTTCTGAAAAAAAAGAGGTTGTGTTAGTAGTGTGCTGAAGCTCGCTGTTATGGTAAGTGTTGTGCCATTTCCGAAACGCACTCAAAGTATTCCCACATGCTGATTCTACATGCCGATCCAGCCGACCAATCAGGAACTAGTGGTGTGTTTACTGAAGCCAGCTATGGTCGCAAGTTCCATTGTTATCAGCGCAATTCAGCAGAACTTGCAGCCATAGTTGGCTAATGATACTTTTGGGAAATGCACCTCGGAACATTACTGGCAGTCTGGGAAGAGATATGTGGAAATAAGTTCAAATCAGAAATATTGTGAAATATTATTACAATTTAAAATAACTGTTTTCTATTTGAAAATATTTGAAAATGTAATTTATTCTTGTGTTGGCAAAGCTGAATTTTCGGCATCATTACTCCAGTCTTCAGTGTCACATGATCCTTCAGAAATCATTCTAATATGATGATTTGCTGCTCAAAAAACATTTAATGAGTACAGATGTACAAAATATTTGTGTACAATATTTTTTTTCAGGATTCTTTGATGAATAGAAAGTTCAAAAGAACAGCATTTATTTGAAATATAATCTTTTGCTACATTTTAAATGTCTTTACTTTTGATCGATTTAATGCATCCTTGCTGAAAAAAAATATTAATTTCTTTAAATTTTAAATGATTTCTGAAGGATCATGTGACACTGAAGACTGGAGAAATGATGCTGAAAATTCAGCTTTTCCAACACAGAAATAAATCACATTTTATATTATATTCCAATAGAAAACAGTTATTTTAAATTGTAATAATATTTCACAACATTACTGTTTTTACTGTATTTTTAATTAAATAAATGCAATCTTGGTGAGCAGACAAAACTTCTTTTAAAAATATAAAAAATCTTACCGATCCCAAACTTTTGTATATATATATATATATATTTCTGCGATTTAATGGCAAGGTACAAATGTATGTTAAATTTGGGAAAATTGAAAATATAAAATAATTTCAGTCTGTGAAAAGGGTCCATATTATTTTTACCATTAGCTTTTTTAAGCAAGTCATTATAGCATTTTATTCTATAATGTGTAATTATGGCATTAATCTACATGTTTTTATGTGAAAATTTAAATTGCTTTTAGTAGTTCTTTTTGAGTCAAGGAAAGTAGATATTCCACGATACCAATTAAATGATTGTGCCATAGATCTCTACAGCACAGGAGATTATTCGTCATTTTGAAGGACAGTCTGCGGACTTGGTTGTGTGTGACGGCGCCCCTGATGGTGAGAAAACAATGTTGGTTTTATTGAACATTTTGGCCGGTTTCACAGACAGGGCTTAGCCTAAGCCAGGACTAGGTCTTTGTTCAATTAGGGCATTAAAAAAACATTACTGGTGTGTGTCTTGAGACAAAACTATGGCACTGACATATTTTAAGATCTGTCAGTACAAGCTGCTTTCAGTTAAAGCAGCTCAAACATGCATTTTAGTCTAGGACTTGCTTAAGCCTTGTCTGTGAGACTGGGGATGATGTTCTTTTCTAGCTGGTCTAGACTATTTGTGTTTTAGCTTAAATTGAAGGTTTTTCATCTGTTTCTCTTTACAGTTACAGGGCTTCATGATGTAGATGAGTACATTCAGGCACAGCTCCTGTTGGCAGTATGTATTGCTATACTTTACCTTTTTATTATTATTTTGGTAACACTTTTCAATAAGGACCCATTAGTTAATATTAGTTAATGCATTAACTCACGATAACTAACAATGAGCAATACATTTGTTACAGTGATTATTAATCTTTGTTTATATTGGTTAATATAAATACAACTTTCCTTGTTCATGTTAGATCAGGTCCATTAAATAATGTTTAACAGATACACATTTTTTTCATATATATATATATATAATTTATTAATAAATGTTGAAATTATCATTTAACTAAGATTAATAAATTCTTTAGAAGTATTTTTTATTGTACATGGTAACTAATGATAACAAATGGGTCCTTACTGTAAAGTGTTTCCATTATTTTTTATTATTTTTTTATGGTAAATAGTGTTGTCAAAAGTGTCAGTACTTCGCTCAGACAAGAGCATCAAATGTTTCTATTTACAGCTTGTTTTTTGAAGTTTTGAGCCTTGTTGAGTTTGTGAACACAAAATTGCTAATATTTTTATGTATTATTTGCTTATTAATAACATTAATAATAATTGTATTAATTATTATTTTCAAATATATAAATAGTTCTAATAGTTTTTGTTTTGCTATGGTAGGCTACCAAAATTGGTACAGAAAACCATGACATTTTATTGTTATTGGAACTGATTACTGAAATTTTGGTATTGTGAAAACACCAATAGTAAATCTAATTTTATGTTTGATTTTTTTTTTTTTTTTTTTACACCATATGACTGCTAGACTGATCTTGCATTTTGTTTTCATATTGACAGGCTCTCAATATCACCACACATGTTCTCAAACCAGGTGGCAACTTTGTTGCAAAAGTAAGCTGTCCCATTGTCATTCATACTTATTTACATTGTCAGTGAAAGATTATGAGATCTATAAAATGTTTTATTTCAATCTCACATGAACTTCAATGTCTTGCTTCTGCATAGATCTTCAGGGGAAAAGATGTGACCCTACTGTACTCCCAGCTCAAGATCTTCTTCAGCTCTGTAACCTGTGCCAAACCACGCAGCAGCCGCAACTCTAGCATAGGTGAGAGTAGAATTTCATGACGAGGCGGAATGTAAAACTGTTTTGGTAATAGTATACCTTTTTAGACATGAACCAGTGTTGTTTTGTGTTTTTGCCTTTCAGAGGCATTTGTGGTGTGTCAGAATTACTCTCCACCTGAGGGTTATGTGCCCAACATGTCCAACCCTTTACTGGATCACTCTTATGGTAACTTGCTCCAATACTCTATAACAATATGAATGTGTTTATAAATCCACGCTGTTGAGCGGATTCATAAGCACCTCTGATTGGCCATTGTGTTCACAGCTCATCGGATATGTCTGTGATTGGCCAATCAGAGGTGTTCACGAATCCACTCAACAGCGCTCAATGCATCCATTTTTTAAATTTCAGTACCGACTTGGTACCTAAGTCGGTACTTTTAACAACTCTAGTTTGTGCAATATTCTGAGATTACATTTCTTTGTTTTTATTCATTTTGATGAATACTGACTGTTTTTGTGCAAGTGAGATGAGTAAATGTTTTCTCACATTTAGTCTAGAACTACAAAAACCATCATGTTTACACACAGTGCCACTGCACTTACTCACGATTTCTCTCAACATGGCGACAGGAAAACTGTCAGCCAATACATGGGAAAACAAAGTAACTTACATTATTTTATAATTCAGATATTTTGTTATAAATTTAAAAGTAATGTGTTACTTTACTAGTTACTTGAAAAAAAGTAATCTGATTACATAACTCAAGTTACTTGTGGTACCCCCAACACTGGGCATTTATATTGTAAATGTCTATGTATTTGCCCATGTCTTCCTCCTCACCATTTAAATGCACATTTTTTCCATCCAGATGTCGACTTTAACCAGTTAGAGGGACCAAACCGAATAATAGTTCCTTTCCTTGCTTGTGGAGATCTAAGTGCCTTTGATTCGGACAGAACTTACCCACTTCAGGTGCTGATCAGCTTTTTTCAAATCACACATACGTGTCCATTACTTAAGAGTAGTCTGATGACAAGCATGATTTGCTTTATTCTCAACAGCTGGATTCTAGTAAAGAATATCAGTATTTACCACCTACCCAGCCTCCAATTCAACCTCCCTACCAGCAAGCCTGTCAGCTTCGCAAGAATAACCTGTTAGCCAAAGAGGACTCGCCCTCTGGCCCACTTGACGATGCCCTGTCTACTTTAGATCTCAACACAAGTCCGGACACAAACACGGCCACATCAGGAACCTCCGACTAATGGACATACTGATATGTACATGATTTTAACATGATTGACCAACATTTATTTTTAGAGTTTTAACACTCTAAATGTGCAAAACAACAGCTTGTCACTGGGACATCTTTGCATATGACATGCGGACAAAAATATATTGTTCCCACAAATTAAGAATTTAGTAAATTGTGGCCAAGATTTACTGATTTGTTCCATTGTTGTAGTTAAATCGTGGCCACATTGTACTAATTTGTTGTCATTCATTTTGATTTAACTAAAACAAAGGACATGAATTATTACAACGTGGCCACAATTTAGTAAAATGAGGGAATTAAGTATTAAATCGTGCTCGCGATTTAGTAAAACGAGGGAACGAATGATTAAATGTGCACACAATTTACTGCTGACATATTGTAAGTCTCAGGAACAAATTGTTAATTTATTTTACTACTCTATTAATAAATTACTTCTCTGAGGTACCAATATTTACCTTTTTAAGGGGTAGATTAGGGGTACTGTCCCAGTGACAAGCTGTTGGACCCCTAAAGGTACATGTACCATTTTTACTTTTTTTTTTTTAATCATGTAATTTACTTTTTATGTATTTAATTGTTTCTGTGACTTTTATTACACTCAAAATTCAGAAAGATTCTCCCTTGTGAATGTTTCTTTGTATGAGTTGCAGAAACTGCCTGATTGAATTTGAACTACTTGTTAATAAAACACACAAAACTAAATCTACCATGGCACAGAGTTTGTTTTTATTTGTAGATGCAGTGTTTCAAAGTAAGTTTAAATCCATTTTTAGGATTGTTTTGGCCCTAAAAGCAGTTTCAGATTATTCAATTGGCCTGTATATGAATAAAGAAGTTAAACAGATCTTTTTTTTAAAGTCTTAGATTGACTAAAGGAACCCATATCTTCCATCTGTTTCCTTTTTATTCACTTGCTCAATGGTCCATGGCGTAATAAAGGACAGTTTCTTCTCTGTAGTATTTGTCACTGTCTCCATATATAGCATAACCATTTTTCTTTATTTACCTGCATTCTGCTGAGCCCAGTATGATGTTTTAAATTATGCTTTAATATAGTCATAGTTAGTTAAGTACTTTAAATATAAGTGGAATTGCTAGATGGTCATAGACGATATGCTAGGAGAAATCAGTCATGCAGAGAACCTTCACAGTAAGCTGTATGCAAAACTAGCAATCGCACATCCTGTTCATCTGCTTTTATTTTTAAATTATGACATTATTGACGTGTTAGATATTACATGAAGATCTGAGGGTCTTAACGGGTGTTGCTATATCAGCTTAAACACATGAAATTATGATCCAGCTGTTAAACCTGTGCACATTTTGTAAGTACATTTAAATTGTATGTATATATTATTTGTTTGACATGTGTGTTGCCTCACTCTTAACACTCAGTGCTTATTTTTCAGTGAGTCTTACTGCCAAATTATCAAATGCAGGTATGTGGGTCATCTTGTGTTTATGAGTTATAAAATTTTTATGTAATAGTTGGTTTCCAAATTATGCAGTTTTTATTATGTAAGGATGATTCAAATTACATCAACTTTTTCAGAAACTGTCTGTAACAAAATTATAATGCTTGTTTAAAACAATTACTTTTCCCTAAAACTGTTGAAACTACATATAACAGCATCACACTCTGAAATGTATAATGAAGTTTTGGCATTTAAATTTTTTTAATTTGATTCTCCCAGCATGCCAAAGTCATAATATGGTCACTGCACACTATTTATTTTTACATATTTGTTTAATATTCATCATTCAACCCTTATATACAGATATCTCTGTAAGTCTTGGAGTGATGACTGAACTCAGTGGCCATACTGAACTGACATGCTGTGACCGGGACCAGAATATATCACAGTGCTTTTTCTATGCTGAATCAAGAAAAATTGGCCATGATAATTCCTCTGACCATTGCTGTAAGCTCACCGTCAATAGCAAAGAACTATTAAAGGAGAAAGGTGGCGAGGAGCTCCGAACAACAATTACCGTCAATTGTACAAGCAAACCTGGCAACAGAACGAGCCAAGATGTCACCATTACAGTGTGGAGGCTATGTAAGTTGAATTTTAACATTGTTTTATACAACAAAACACCTTTAAAAAGATGTTATGGACATGAGGAACAGTTTTAAACTGCATTTCCTTTTTGTTTTCACCTTTAGCTGTTTTTCGCTTTGTTTTTCTGGTTATTCTGGGGACACTGACTCTCCTCTCTTTGCTGACGTTCATCATATTCATATGCATTATCTGCAAGACCAAAAATCAAGGTAGGAAACCACAAACATCATGTTCTGTTGTTTAATTCTGGTTATGTGTAGGCTATCTAAAAATGATTTTTACATCAATAATTGGAGATGTAGGTGTTTTTTATATATAGCCAGACAGTAGGTCAATCAAAAGACCATTTTATAGAGCTACTGCCCAGAGTCTTCTGTAAATTGTTCTTTCTTTCTTTCTTTAGAGAATAAACAAAACCAAAGTGCAAATTCTGGTACAGTTGAAGTGCTGGAAGAGAAAACAGAGGTATGTAATTAATTTCATTAATACTTTTAAGATGAGCATCAAAACTACACTGCAGGAAGTCATAACAATTTTACATTCACTGTGAATGATTTTTCAGAATCTGCATTTCTCAGCAGTTATAATTTTTATGGACATGATTTAGCAAAAATAAAAATTTGTTATGCTGCATTTCAACTTTTAAACTTTTTTCACAGATAGTAGAGGATGAGCTATTGTATGCCACAGTGAATCATTCAGCTGCTGGTGAAAACTCTGCTCCTACAGTGAAATATGAATCAGGAACTGACTACGCCACAGTGGTCATACACTGAATAACCTGCAACACTGGATGGAAAAGACTTTTCAAGGATTTAAATGACCAAACATGAAATAAAAACCGCATGTTCTGTGTTTTGAGCAAATTTACCATTACATAATTTTCAGATAGGCCTATAAGATGTAAAATAACTTGCATGAAAGAATATTTTAGAATGAAATTACAAACAATAAAGCCATTACAGCTGCACTTTTTCGAGCAACAATGTAAGTGTATTTTACTATAAACTCTTCTATAACCATTTTAAACTAGATTGAATCCTCACAAAAACATAAGTTAGCATAGCATACCTAAACATATAGCATTTAAATGTAGGCTAGTAGGCTACAAATGCATTTCAGGAAAACAATCATATTACGCTTCATTTCACATGTAAATGTTAAAAAGAAAAGAAGAGTAGGCACGCATGCACATTCACACAGGAATGTTGTTGATCTATTAGTTCATTAAAGCCTAAACAATGAAGTGTGTGGAAATGTCCCCATTATGTCTTCATCGATCGATTACTGAAACCGTGCAGTGCTGTCCACTAGATGGCGATATCTAGCGCTGATAAACCAAGAGTGCTTCTCTGACGAAATACAAAGTATTAAATGTTTCTGTTAAAATCCTTTTGTGGAAAAATGGCAGGCTGTGCAGTGGATACTGTGTTATGTGAGTATTACCATTAAAACTAAAGCATATGCTAAGTTTGTTGTCCGGTTGGCCTGTTATTTATTTTTAAACGTCAAAATGTGACATGAGTGTAAAGCAGGGGTGTCCAAACTCGGTCCTGGAGGGCCACTGTCCTGCAGATTTTAGCTCCAACCCCAGTTAAACACACCTGAAACAGCTAATCAAGGTCTAACTAAGCAAACTAGAAACTTCCAGACAGGTGTGTTGAGGCAAGTTGGAGCTAAACTCTGCAGGACCTCCAGGACCGAGTTTGCACACTCCTGATGTAAAGAGATCAATTTCTGCCACTTTCTTTGTACATTATCACACCATGATTTTTGTTTTAAATACTTACATGTACACTGTAATAGGTGTCTAATTGTGAATTTGACTTTAGACTGAACATGAGCACCCTATTAGAACGGTTGTGGACTCCAAAATTCACTGCTCTTTTCAAAGTAATTCCTGTGCTGAATATATTTATATAACTACTAAGTGTTACACACAAAGAAATGAACAGTACTACTTCTGAAAAAAAAAAAAAAGTTTAGGCTAATTCATGAACACTTGTATGAGATGAAGACACCATAGTCATCACTGGCCTCATAAATAATAGGCCTGCAGTAGGTGACCTCATGGCAGCCATGTTAGCTACTCGCTTTACTCCGTAACATGTTATTTGACACTTTAGTGGAATACATACACCTAATTATAGATGACTGCAAATAGGACTTTTGCTTTTGTGTGAAATTACATTCTCACTATTAGGTGTCTGTGTAAAATACAACTTCCATATTGGCCAGGGCAACAGAAACCCATGAGGTGTATAGTGCCTGAAGAAAGCTATATTATCTTTACATTTAATCAGTGCGAGCTTTGTTTTAAAATATGCCAAATTTGCCAATGCACACTTTTCTGGATGTAGTTGTTTATGAGCCAATCATCTGATCTGTAAATATGAATCTAGAGGAAAATATGACAACAATGATTGGTCCATGAAGTCCAAATCATGCTTTTTTTTAAAAAACACAATAAATAAAAATAAATAACTGGCAAAACATGTATCTATTAAACTGTATATATATATGTTATATATATACACAGTATATATATATATATATATATATATATATATATATATATATATATATATATATATATATATATATATATATTAATTACACACACACATATATATGACATGCAGTGGACTACCAGTAAAATTGATAAAAATTTGGAACCAAAAATTATTCAGACACTTTGACCTGACCATGTTTTGCTCCATGTGTTATCTGACATAATTAAGATAATTTTTTTCTGACACAGTTTAACTCCGAGATCTTGTCATATTTTATTACCATTTTTTAAACTATAGTGAATAAACTGTAATAATGAATGAAATGTTCAAGGTGTCTGAATAATTATATATATATATATATATATATATATATAGGATTTATATGTTATTTCAACTCAAAAGTATCTTAAAGCATCCAAATCAAATCTAATTACAAGATTTTCAAATATGTGATACCATTAGTATAGTTGTTTTTACCATTTATAGTATGACATATAAACAAATCATAGACTGTCACTGTAATCAAAGTTTTCCCCCTTCCTGAAGGAAATCAATGGATCATTTTGATTAGAGGAAGGGAAATCAAGCAGATGAAGGATAATGTACAGCCTAGTGTCATGACAAGCATAAATAAATATGACTGATCCATCTGAGGTCACATGACCCATCCATCATTCTCATAAGCAAACGCTTGCGCCTGCATTTTACTTCAGATGGGCTCTGAATTGTAATGCACTGGCTCCTTTTTATATAACTGTTATTCCGCAATCCCAAATTTTGCACAGTATTGTAACATAAACAGAAATAAATAGCACACTGTATATATCCCACTTGTTCGCTAGTAACGTGATCATGTCATGTCATGAATCACAAAATACAAGAGAAGAACAACATGTGAGCTCTATTGTTCCATTAGGTTTTCCTTGACATAAAGTGACTGGTATGTATATAGTGCAATAAACATGTGACAGTTCATCCTATCTCTCTCTTTCTCTCTTTGTCATATACGCACCCTCACATTGTCTTTCTATGCAGGTCTAAATGGACTGAATTACTGCATAAACAACAATGCATGAACCCTTTCTCATGGAAAACCAGTCTGGTGAGAGAGAGAGAGAGAGAGAGAGCCCGTACATGCAGTTTTTATGAGGTAAGCTGTTATAGCTCAAAACCTTTTTCACTCTTAGCAATCAGAGGGGATCCTGCCTTCAATTACAACCAGAAAATGAATCCAACTGAATTCATCACACACTAAAGTAAACTACAAACCTGCTGCAGAAGGTGGTACGAGAGGCAAATATACAGTAAATGATCAAACAAAGATTGGTTTCTCTGAAAAATTCTGCTTATTTCAATCTCTGTGGAAAGAAATAATACATCTGTGAATTCATGCACTGATTTTTTTTCCTCTACATATTGCAGATCTGCACAAAGAAGACAGCAATACCAACAGACGTGCCATAAACAGTTGGCAGTATCATGGCTGAGAAAAATGGGAGACTGTAAGTGAGAAAGAGAGACGGAGGGAGAAAAATCAAGCTGCTGCAGTATCCCTACACTGTTGAGCCTTGGACTGCGTGACTGACTGGTGTGTGGCGAGAGAGAGAGAGAAGAAGGGAGGGGGGATGGGAAGGATCTCGCTTGGATGAGGAGCAAGCAGTCAGGCAGGCAGCAGCATCATCTCTTTTGTGGCGAGCTGCTGAGGGATCTGGCCGCCTAGAGCAGTGTAGGGCGCTTACTCCTCGCAGGCGCGCAAAGCGCCACCGCCTCTCCCGCACTGGCCGCCGCAGGGACAGCCTCCTTCACAGGCGTAGCACCGCTTGTTGCAGCGGCACCATGGCGCAAGCCGCTAAGCAGATCCGCAAGAACAAGGACCTACAGGAGCTTGCAGCCCAAGAGCTGCGAGAGAAGGAGGAGGAGAAGATCAAGAAGAGGAACCGATCGAGAGACCGCAGGCGCAAGGTAACAAAAAAAAGCATCCTGCTTGCTCCTTCCTCTTTTTTCCGTAGTGAAGGGAACACACACACCTTCACACATATCACTGACTCATTGTGTTAACCAGTCTGCTAGAGCTGGTCGTTCACAGATTATGTTTAAGGAAGATGCTCGTCTGGTGGAGTGGACGAGGGGGGGTCATGACTGAGATGACTGGTTAAGTAGCCCCTCAGTCCTCAGGGAACATCCTGGTTGATCGATTTAGAATGTCGCTTTTGACTTATGCTGCATCATAGCAAACGTGATTGTTTTATGTATTCAGATACCACCTGACACAGGCTCCATTGTTTGTTGCGTTCCCTCCGTTTGTCATCGGCGTATTACACCACCTAGTGAATGCACATATCGATGCCGTAAGCGTGAACTTTGGCAGAACGTGAGCGTGATGTCTGCACCTGCCTCTGCCGCCCATTCTCATTACAGTTTGTATGATGGAGCTGAAGTGCATTATGGGAGCTCTGTGCTCTGAGCCCTCTGGCTGCCTACTTGCTTACCTTACCTTCCACAAATGTGCATGCGATGATGTATGGTCGCTCCCATGCAGATTTTGGGTTTACACGAGAGCAGATATACACGTGACTCAGGTTAGCGCCGAAGATCAGCAGAGACTCGGGTGATGACTCCACTCCCGTCTGCTCACCAAGGCTCATAAAACCTGTCAGCTTAGCATTTATCAGTGTGCTCGTGTAACTACGTGATCGGGCAGAGATATGTGGCCGGCGGTGGTAGAATGTCAGCGTAGCGCCAATTAACAGAACCGAGATGCGGAGACACAAGCAGTGACACTGAGAGCGAAAAAAAGATACTGGAGTCTAAAGATCGCTCTGAGGGCTGTCCTTGAGGGTTGGCTGTTTAATCTTCGGTGGGACGTCTGATGAAGCGTTTGTCAAGGCTGTCAGTGACCTCTTGAGATTACACGGGGTCTGGGAAATTGAAGTCGGGACATGTTTGATGATAGTGTTGCTTTTTTGATTTGATTAAAAGAGCGTTGTGTTTAATAAGCAGTTTAGAACTCACGCTGAGTATTTTATTCATATGCAAGCCTTGAACTTCTTTCATAATCATGTATTTAGAGATAACTGTGTTTTGTAGGGATGATTTCATTCAAAAAATTAAAATGCAAATTTTAATATTTGTTTACTAGGGTCTGATATCATTTGACATTACAGTACAGCTAATACATGATTCGGATGTTTGTATGAGCTTTACTGAAAATTGTGCAGCTATAAACCAGTGCACATGTGTGCAACCATGGGCATGCAGAAGGGTAAACAATTGGCACACAAGCAAAAACAGAGAAAGAGGAAGAGAATAGAATTATTTGATTAGACTTTTGCTGTTTATTTTTGAAATGTTCATAATTTCATTATTAAAAATCGACAAGAGGAAATCAAACATTACAAGATTTAAGTCAAGCTTTACGAATAGGATTATACTTGCTATTCGAAATTGTGATATCTTCGAACAATTTTGCGATTAAATGGAAGTAGCAACAGATCTTTTCTTCCATATTGGAAGCGGGAAAAAAAACCCTTCTGGGCAGAAACTTCGTTCCTGCCATTGGTTGTTAATTTGATTTTGAGATATTGTTGCACTAAAATGTTAGGGGTTTACATGAACTAAATGATTGGAGACATACGTCACCAGAGAAGTTTGTAGTTTTCACTGAAAGTTTGAGTTAAGACATTTTGTTTAAACATTACGAGATTAAATGTAAGAAAAAAAGTAAAAAGAAAGTTTGTATACATGGGTGAATTCATTCACACTAAGATTTATAACATGCAATTACAAATCAATCTAGATTTGCTTGTTCTCCCTCTAGAAGTCAATGTGGTGCAGTGATTGCTATTAAAAATGGCACTTTGTGTCAACAAGGATTGCCGACCCCTACTCTATTTGGTGTCATTGTGCTCCAGAAAACATGTCAGTTTCGCTGAGGCCTAAAAGTGTTTTGGACGGTTTGTGGCCTTGTGAGATTTCAGCTGTTGGTAGACAAACAGTTGTGTTGTGATTTTTACACCTCCCTGAGGTGAAGGGCCAGAGAAAAATGATGTCAAGTGCCTACAGTGTGAGATGCAGAGAAAATGGCTGTGTTTCAATTGGAGTATCAGCACTTACAGCATACTGCAAAGTACACTGCATACTGTATAATAATAAAAAAACCACTGTATTCTGCAACATTAAACACACTCTAAAAAATGTGTTGGCTCAACAAAAAAAACTTTGAGTGAATTTACATTCAACCAACAAGCTACACTGAGTTAGAGGAACTTAATAATTTGTAGCATAAACACAATTATTAAAGTTGATAACTCAAAAAATTTAAGTCTCTCCAACTACCAGAGTTGTAGCCCTTGAACCAGTTAATATATTTCAGTTCAAATCAACAGCTATCATAGCACATGCTAACATAATTTATTTAAAGCTGCAGTCTGTAACCTTTTTTGGTTAAAAATGATCCAAAATCAATTTTTGAACAAGTACATAACCAGCCAGTGTTCAAAACTATCTCATTATCTTAGCTCGGTTCACAACGGTAAGATTGTAATAATGTTTTATAATAAGAGTGATCTGGTGGATTTCCATGGGAAATTTGAGCATGCAGCAGTTCCTCTGTGCGTCATTACGTCACGTCCTTAAACAGAAAGGAAGGAGTCAGTCCAGGCTAATCGGTTTTATCACATGAGGACACAGCTGTGGAGTGGCTACAGAAATTGAAATCTACAGGTAACTCTAATACACACTAAATACACAGTCACGCAATGCTGATGTTGTTAACATTAACAATTTGAAAGCAAAGTATAACAGTAATAATAATTTGCATGGTTTGGCATGATCCGAGCTAAGCGATCGTTAGATTTAATCATCATTGGCAGCACGATTTATTTAGGCCTAATGCTTTTTTTCTCAGTTGGTCAGAACAAAAGTCGCTTTGGATAAAAGCGTCTGCTAAATGACTAAATGTAAAATGTAAATGTACAAAAGTGGCAGACATGTTACTTACTTGTTAAGATGATATTTTCCAGTGAAAATTCTTATATTGGTCATACTTTCAAGATGTAGAATCAGTGATTCTGAAGTTCAGTATTCCACACCGGTGCGGTGACTGACAGCAAACATTAGATTCATCCACGCTGATGAGCTGTGCCGAGGCATATGACTGCAATTGCAGGTTTCAAACAAGAGATGGCGACAAAGAGGAAAAATCACAGACTGCAGCTTTAACGCATATTTAATGAACAAATAAGTTATTACTTGTCACTGGCATTAGCACAGTCATTGCTCAGTCAACTCATTTTTAATGGTTTACCTTCATGTATCTACTCTTCAGCACAGATGTAAACACAAAAACTTCAGCATTACAGAAACTCTTTTAAATGTCAAACATAACAGCATTAAACACTATAACAGGTCTTTCCCTTCAATAAAAACAAATAAATTAACACTTAGGGCCCTATAATACACCCGGCACCCTACGGCGCCAGGCGCAAGTTTTGTTTTTCTAGTTTCAGCCCGACGCAGTTATCATTTTCACGTCCTGCACCACGTTGTTTAAATAACAAATGCATTTGCACCTATTTGTGCACCCATGGGGGTGCTTGTCTGAAAATGAGGTTGTAACACAGTTCGCAGATACGGGAAGAAGGAGGCAGGAACCGGCGAACGTTTAAACATAACTTTAATATAAAATAAACAAATACAAATCGAAATTAAAATGCTGGCAGTTCCTCACGGACAACTGCCGGCCACACAAACATAACAAAACATAAAATAAAATCCAGGTCTGGTCCCATCTTGTCCTTCACTGTCGTTGCTCCTCCTTTTATGCTTCCGGAGCTCCTCCGTGAGAGATTCGAGACCGGTGCAACGCGCAGCTGAAGCTTGTTAACACTCGCGTCACCGTCCTTGCGCCGCTCCCTCACGGCTCTCGCCCGCCCTGCTCGTCACATACCCCCATCACCCCTCGCAGGCCGGGGGGTACTCCCTAGACTGCGCTCTATTCCCCCTGGGTGCCAGTCTCGGTGGCCTCAGCACCTGGGGGTAAGGACAGACGAGACGAGAGAAAAGGAGACGGAAGCACAGGGAGCGACAGACGAGAGAGGGAAGACAGTCAGATGCCCTGGATGATGATGAAGACCGACAGACTGATGCAGAACTGAACCTGCAAGCTGCACTGGTGTCTGGCACTAATGCCAACCCTGTTCCTCAATTAGAGGTTGTCGAGGTGGAAAATGAAACTCAAGTTTTGGGGAACAGCAGCACACCGTCATTTGCTTCCTCACTTCCAGGAGAACTCCAGGGTGGGGGGCCGCAGGGATCGCAGTGCCTCCTATAAGCTCACTCCAGCTTCGGATGCTACTGGTGGGAACAGCATGAGCATGGACAACTGTCGGCCACACAAACATAACAAAACATAAAATAAGACCAGGCCTGGTCCTCTCTTGTCCTTCATTGTCGTCGCTCCTCCTTTCATGCTTCGTTAACACTTGCGTCACGGGCCTTGTGCCGCTCCCTCACGACTCTCGCCCACCTTGCTAGCATTGCTATTTTGAGGCAAGTGAAAACGACTGCACCAACTGAAACCAAGACTTAAGTCAATGGCGTAATATTTTTTTGTTATTTAAACATCGCATTAGTGATACGTGCCTATAAGCGCACATACACTCTGCTTATTACACACACATAGACATGCAACAGCACACAAACATGCCAAATATTAAAAATAAAAGGATTACTATCTGAAAGATTATTATTGTGTGTGTAAAGATAAAAAAGCTTTGGTGGAATCCGGCTTGTCCTGTAAATGGTCTGTCCGCGCACTTTAACCTTGCGCACAAGCGGATCCGTTTTACTCACTAGAGAAGCCTTCAGTTTTTCCGCTTGCAAATTCCACCATCTAAATAGCGAATCTGCCATGGCGCGATCGCAACTGGCTTTTAAAGGGAATGGGAGATGAGACTCTGATTGGTTTATTGCATGTTACGCCCAAAACACACCCATTACTCATTAAGAGAATAAGGACAACCCTTTTAGACCATGTGCCAGGCATGCCGACTATTTTTCTTGTTGTAGGCCGTGCGCTTTAGACCATGCGCTTAGATCGTTAAAAAAGGGCCCATAATTTCAACATTTATTCTCCTTATCCAGTCCTATACTAAGCATGCTGGGAACTAGAAATCCACTGCCTAATTTACGAAGTTACTAAGACAATTTCATTAAGTTACTACAACCAATTAAAAAAAAAAAAGCCAAAAAATTTGAGATTAAATTACAGACA
Organism: Chanodichthys erythropterus; assembly: GCF_024489055.1. Lineage (NCBI taxonomy): Eukaryota > Metazoa > Chordata > Actinopteri > Cypriniformes > Xenocyprididae > Chanodichthys > Chanodichthys erythropterus. The sequence goes on along the minus strand of NC_090242.1, from coordinate 21,474,998 downwards.
ATTATTAATCGAACAAACATTATTATGTCAACAGAATGTTACAAAATAATATTTGCAACTTAAAAGGTTTAATTAAAACAATAAATTACAATTTTTTACTTGCAACCATGTGTTTATTTAAGTTGTAGTAACAGAGCACCCGAATTACCTTTCAGAGTGCATATCATACAGTAGTGCGATATATTGTTGTCACAACCTTATTATGTGCATGTTTAATTCGGCGAGTGTGGTCCATTTATCCCTGTATTTCGATTTTATGTTTACATTTTAATTTTGTTCAGAAATGTCTTACTAGTCTGATTAAAGAGGTTGGAAAAATATGTTAAGTTGTGATGCACAAACTTACTGTTCATTCATCACATTGGAAATGTATGGTCAAGTTAAATGCTAGTGTCTACTACTACACATTATATACTACACATTAATACTACACATTTTAGCATATGCAATAGGTCATGTTGGTATACCATGCATACATTTTGTTTTCTGTGCCCAGTATACATACTGTAGAAAAATTAACTACTACTACTGTATACATAGCCTTTGATAAATGCAGAAACAGATGGGTCAAAAGCCTTAACTCTTAGAAATGGCCTATAGTGCATCATTTAGTAGCTGCATTTGTGCTTTGTATCCTTTTTACTTATAAATATGGTAGAGCTGCTGTGTACAGCATAGTATTAATTACCCCGCAGTACATTTATGCCTCTAAGCTGGTCTTGTGTGTGTTAGATCTTATGCATCACATCCATATGACTTACACACGGCCTGGCCCAGATTCCCATACAGCAGAGAGCATGCATTTTTCTTGTTACCTAATTGGAAAAGGCAAGCGAAGGTGAAGTCACACATATCAGTAAGTACCTTCAGTCACAGGCTATATTTATTCCATGCCTGAGTCCCTACCAATCTGTCCGTGATCCTGCCAACTTGAAGGGATGCGTTGCCCAGGATTCTGGAAGGTTCAGTTGTGATCTATGGGGAGATGCATTTGTAATGCCATGTTTACACCACTAGAGGCAGCAGACTGGGAGAGAGAGGTCCACTGAGAGTGGGAGTGACAGGTGAAATATAGCAGCATAATGTCAGAGATCAGGGTTAGCCCAAGTGCATTATAATTAAGCACCTTCTGTGGTTGCCATAGGATATGACCACATTTACTATTAAAGCCGCACTGCTTAACTGTAATATCTCTTTTGCTGTTAAAGACATGAAATGTCTCTGGATGCCTGTCTAGACAACAAAATGTGAAATATCATGACAAACACCCGTAAATCTGTGTGTAATTGAATATTACTGGCCGTCTTCCTTTTTTAGAATTCAGGGCAGAGAAATCCAATTGATTTGCACTTCAAAAGTCTAATTTCTTTGTCCTTGCTACATTTTCATTTTAGCTGTATTAGAAATGTTAGGAAAATTTCATATTAGAATGATTTCTATTACTATAGACAAATAATATTTCACAAATATGTCACTGTTCATTGATTTAAAACCTGGAAAAATAACATTTGTGCATAATGTGTACTGTTAACATCACGGAAAACGTAGTGTTACACGATTTCTTAAAAGTTATAATACACAGGAAATTCAGTAGCTCTTTAATTGACTCTATAGAGACTCTATAGAGATATTAAAAATGCTCTATAGAGGAAATGTTCATTTGTATTGTCATATGATTAGTTACAGTTAAGGCACACAAATGGTTTATGGTCCTTGAAGCTTCCAGAATATTTTTTGCTGCAGGCATAATTGCTTTGAAATAGATCACCTCAAAAATTAAATATTAAAGCTAGAGCTGAATCATTTTTGTCCTGACTTAAAATGGTTGTATTTCACATTTTTCCTTGTGACATCTTAAAGTGCAAAATTGTTCAATAATTAGGACTGCTAGACTGCTTTTTTTTTTTTTTTTTTTTTTTTTTTCATTTTTGCTGTTTGAATAATGAACTTTGAGACAAGGTCTTTGTCTCAGAACTACAATACCAGTGTCTCCCGTCCCATGTGCATAAATGTAAATGCACAAAGTTTAGATTGATTTAAAATCTCAGATTTTGCCAGCTTCATTTGCATATAGTTTGTGATTGAATCTACTGTATATTAAATCTTGTAAAGACTGCAGTTCATTTCTTGGCTTTACAGGTTTTGTGGAAGTAGGTGTAGTATTTAACAATTAAAATGAAACCAAGTGAAAAAAATATGCCATTTTTCATTCTTTAGATGCTTGAATGCACAGGGATATAATAGGGAGAAGTGTTGTGATACAGTAATGGTTTTGTTATGTTAATCTGACACTGCTTTGTATAATTAGATGAAGGAACATGTTTTGCCTTTGATATTTGAACATTTCCGGTTGATAACGATTGGATTAATGTGTTCATTACTGTCTCCTTTTACTCTGTGAGTATGAAGTAAGATATAATTACATATATGGGGGTGGGGGTACCTCACAGTATTCTTTGTCCCATCCACCTCCTTTTGTAATTCTTTACATGAAGCTAGCGCATATTTGAGGCCTCTTGGTCTCAGTTACATTTATTTCTGTGGGAAACGTTACTTCTGAACTATTTACTGGTTTATTTACCTTATTTTTTACTTTACTATTCATTTAGTGTACAAATATAGTATATATAATTTTTCAAGGTTTTTTAATTTACAATACATGCACATATTTAGAATGCATACTACACTGATCAAGGATGACAACTACACATATTTACAATGCATACTACTTAGAGTATGCGCCCCACATTAATTTAGATGCATAATGAAAGGATTTAGTTGCATAGTGCATTTACTTGGTATTCATTCTATACAGATTTTCGGTTGATTATAAAAACAGAAAATGTCTAAATGATGTGTGAATAATATGCATACTAAAATCTATGATGAATTCTGAGTCTGTGTTATAAGCACACTCAATGTACTGTGTATACTAAATAAAAAAATCATATGCAAAAATGATGTTTGCACACATAGAATTAGAACATTGAGTATGCATGTTGCACGGTGTGCAACTGAACTCATTATGCAAAATTACTGCGCCTTGGATATATAACATTTATCACAATTCTGTTTAGTGTGCATCTTATGTCCTTTGCAGATTCCTGACAAACAACATAAATACTAAACAAATAAACAAAACAAAATTTTAACTTGTATGAAACATGTGACATTTAAAGGATTAGTTCACTTTCAAATTAAATTTTCCTGATAATTTGCTCACCCCCATGTCATCCAAGATGTTCGTGTCTGTCTTTCTTCAGTCGAAAATAAATTTTTGATGAAAACATTCCAGGATTATTCTCCTTATAATGGACATCAATGGCCTCCAAAGAGTTGAAGGTCAAAATTACAGTTTCAGTGCAGCTTCAAAGGCCTTTATACGATACCAGACGAGGAATAAGGGCCTTATCTAGCGAAACAATCGGTCATTTTCGAATGAAAATGTAAATGTATATGCTTTATATAAACAAATGATCGCCATCCAAGTGCTTCCGCCAAAACCGCACTTTCGTATTCTTCAAAAAGCTTACGCTGTATGTACTACGCCTTCCCTATTCTACTTATGGAACGAACGCAGTGCCAGTTCCATTTTTTCCGTAAGTAAAATAGGGAAGGCGTAGGAAGTACAGCGTAAGCTTTTTGAAGAATACGAAAGTGCGGTTTTTGCGGAAGCACTTGGAAAGCGATCATTTGTTTATATAAAGCATATACATTTACATTTTTTTCATCAAACTCCTTCCTTGCCATTTTTTATGATGCATGCTCTTAATTCTTGAGCTTGCTGGTCCCAGTTCCAGTCATAATGCGCAGAAATATTGACATTCCTTGCACATGACAGAGCAGCATCCATTAGACTCAAAGTGCTTTGTCTCACACATTATAGGCAAGGGGAGCCCATAAGCTACGATTACACAACCCTGATTAAATTGACACAGGTTCTGGATATATGCGATGGTCGCTGGTCGCTATATAATGCTATATAATGCTCCTCACATATGGTCCCTTATGGACGACGTGGATGAAATATCTTACCAATAATGTCCTTGCACAGAGAGGAAGAGAGCATGAGATGTGTTCCCTACACGTGCTGCCTGCTTGCTTGCATGCATGCATACTCAGCATCTCGGCTTTATAGCAGTGTTATCGACAGATGTGGGTGGAGCAATTCTCGTCTGTCTTGCGCTTGAAGATGAAACAACATAAGCAGCTCCGTTACTCTGATCCTAACCTATTTATCATGCTCAGAGTCTCTCCAGCTGCGATGTCCCTCTTGTCCTTTATGCATGCATGTTATTGTTTATTAGATCATACTGTCATTTAAATGCTGCAAACTTGTATTCTGTGATGCAACAGATGATCCTTGAGGATTCAAGAGAATCGTTTTGATAATGCTGTTGAGAGTGATTCACAGAGCAGTGTCTTAGCACTCCCAGTAGTCCCAGCAATAATTTTATGAGGAGTAATGAATAAAAATGAATTTCAGTAAAAGCAGCACTTTCTTTATTAGTTTTATTATGAGACAAGTGAATTTTGTTATTGTTTTAGTAACTTTCTGTATCTGTAACAACTGTAATACCGCCTTAAAGTTTTCAAAGTGTTCAGTTTATACAAAACCACCAATCATAGGCTTTTCTTGCATTTATAATCAAACATAATCTATGCAGTATGAGTTGTACGTAAATGTAGTATTCAACTAAATCCTTTTAAAACTTGTAGTATCCATGTTAACTTCAAGGGTTAGTTAACCCAAAAATGAAAAGTCATTTATTACTCACCCTCATGTCGTTCTACACCTGAAAGACCTTTCGTTCATCTTCAGAACACAAATTAAGATATTTTTGATAAAATCCGATGACTCAGTAAGGCCTGCATTAAAAGCAAGTTAATTAACACTTTCAAATGCCCAGAAAGCTACTAAAGACATATTTAAAACAGTTCATGTGACTACAGTAGTTCAGCCTTGTTATGAAGCGATGAGAATAATTTTGTGCGCCAAAGAAATCAAAATAACGTCTTTATTCAAGAATATCTAGTGATGGGCGATTTCAAAACACTGCTTCATTAAGCTTTGATGCTTTACGAATCTTTTGTTTCGAATTAGTGGTTCGGAGCGCCAAAGTCACGTGATTTCAGTAAACGAGGCTTCGTTACATCATAAGTGTTTAGAAATTTCAATGGTTCACGTTACTTTGGCAGTTTGATACACGCACCGAACCACTGATTCGAAACAAAAGATTCTTGATGCTTCATGAAGCAGTGTTTTGTGCATTGACTTAATATGCATGTTGCACAGATTTATACAACTTTAATAAGTTTTCTTGAAGGGTTAAGGTTCATGACACAAGTTAAATTGTTACAATTTTTAGTTACTTTGAATTTGCTTTTAGTGCTTTGTAAATTACACTTCATCGTTCAAAAGTATAAGGTCAGTTTCTTTTTTTTTATAAAATATATTCAAATTCATAACATTCAAATTCATAACATTATTATTTCAAATAATGCTGTTCTTTTGAATGTTCTATTCATCAAAGAATCCTGAAAAAAATAGCACCAATACATTATATTAGAATGGTTTTCTAATAAACATTAAAAATATATTAAAGGTGCCATCGAATGTTTTTTTACAAGATGTAATATAAGTCTAAGGTGTCCCCTGAATGTGTCTGTGAAGTTTCAGCTCAAAATACCCCATAGATTTTTTTTAAATAAATTTTTTTAACTGCCTATTTTGGGGCATAATTAGAAATGCACCGATTCAGGTTGCGGCCCCTTTAAATTGCGCGCTCTCCGCCCACGGAGCTCTCAACTGCCTTAAACAGCATAAAAAAAGTTTACACAGCTAATATAACCCTCAAAATGGATCTTTACAAAGTGTTTGTCATGCATGCGTCGGATTATGTGAGTATTGTATACTGTTATATTGTTTACATTTGATTCTGAATTAATTTGAGGCTGTGAGCCGTGGCTAACGGCTAATGCTACACTGTTGGAGAGATTTATAAAGAAAGAAATTGTGTTTATGCATTATACAAACTGCAAGTGTTTAAAAATGAAAATAGCGACGGCTCTTTTCTCCGTGAATACAGTAATAAACGATGGTAACTTTAACCACATTTAACAGTATTAGCAACATTCTAACAAAACATTTAGAAAGACAGTTTACAAATATCACTAAAAATATCATGTTATCATGGATCATGTCAGTTATTATTGCTCCATCTGCCATTTTTCATTCGCTATTGTTCTTGCTTGCTTACCTAGTCTGATGATTCAGCTGTGCACATCCAGACGTCCTGCCCTTGTGTAATTCCTTGATCATGGGCTGGCATATGCAAATATTGGGGGCGTACATATTAATGAGGTGTTATGTTGAGATTCGCCTGTTCTTCGGAGGTCTTTTAAACAAATGAGATTTATATAAGAAGGAGGAAACAATGGAGTTTGAGACTCACTGTATGTCATTTCCATGTACTGAACTCTTGTTATTTGACTATGCCAAGATAAATTCAATTTTTTATTCTAGGGCACCTTTAATATTGAAAACAGCTCTTTTAAATTCTAATAATATTTCACAATTTTAGTGTTTTACTGTATTTTTTGGATCAAGTCGATGCAGACTTGATGAGCATAAGACAATTCATTCAAAAACATTTTAAAAATCTTACCGACCTCAAACTTATGAATGCTAGTGTATTTATACTTGAAGTATGTTAAAAGTATTTTAACATGAAGCAAATACATACATCAGCTTGAACCTTTTTAAAGTGTGCCGTTTATACACACAGTCACCAATCATTTAGGCTTTTTTTGCATTTATAGTCAACTGCAAATCTGTCAAGTTAGAATACTAAGTAGGTTTAGTTTGCAATTAAATCCTTGTATGCATCTAAGTCAATGCAGGGTGCATACTTTTAGTATGCAGTGTAAATACATGTAGTTATCATACTTGATGAACGTAGTATGCATTTTTGATCAGTGTAGTCTAATGTGTTCATAATCAATAATATGCGCTACTAAGACATATAAATTTCATTATATATAATATTCATACTACAGAGTCTTATCTTGAATTCAGTGTGCAGAAATAACAAGCTGAGCCTTGGATGTGTAATATTTACCCCAGCTTCCTATAATGCTATCCTCAGATTGTGGCATCCTCAGAGGCCTGGTCCTAATCCACACAAATTAACAGTTTCTTTTTCATATTCCCAGATTAATGTCATATGTCTTGCAGAATTATACTAATCCTTGTGGGCCTGTCTTGATATGTTAGATACGACTTGACCTTCCCTTTCTTGGCAGCTCAAATCTTGTCATAAACCGAATGACCTTCCTCCTCGTTGTGACACATTCCCGTTCTCAAAACGGCCCATTTCAGTGAAATTACGAGCTGTGGATGTTCAAATGATGTATGCAATCTTGTCACTGAGCTCAGACAGAAAGTAAACATAATATTTCCGCAGGCTATTTATGACCTCAGTGATATACAATGGCTTATATTCCCTTTGTCCTCTCTCTGTTCCATTATCAAAGTCTGGAAATGTCTTGTGTGCGTGTGTATATGTCGATATCCGGTGTGTATGTGTAAGTGTTTGTGTAACTCCATTACCAAACGCAGCAGTCGTGCATGAGTGTGTACATATGAGAGAGGGAGATGCAGAGTAAAAAAAAAAAAAAGAAAGAAGGCAATCACTAATGGAGGGAAAGTGAAGTTCAAGGAGCAATCTTTTTTTCCTTTCTTTCCATCCACAGTTTAAAATTGAATCAGCAATGAAGTATTTATACGAGCATGGTGTGGCTTTTCCAGTCCAGTGCCTCAGTGGAGAGCGGAGGGAGAGAGAGAGAAAAGATCTGTAATATTGTCAGTGTGAGTGCTGTTGTTCCCGATATGCCTGTGTGTTTATAGGCCGCAGATACAATAACAAGAGCACAACCTGACAGTAGTAGTTGATTACGAGCAATAATCAGGTCTGGTGGGAGAGATGGAGGGCGGCGTCATGTGTGTCTTGGGCTCTGGATGATGAATTCACCTTCAGTGCCTGTAATGATGTCCTCTCTGTTCTGCTTGTGTTCGCTTGTGGTGTGATGTAAGGCCTTTCTTGGATATGGAATCCTCTTTTTGTATGTTTTACTGTGTTATTAAATATACTGTGAATTCCTTGGTAGGATGACTGTGATTTCGTCAAGTGGGAGATGTTTCTAGATATCTTTTGGTTCTGGAGCAACATTCTTGTCAGGTAAATCTCACTATAATCCTCATCCTCAACCCTCATGTATCTCTAAAATTTAATTACACCTTAAATTGGAGGGAAATGATAGGTTAACAAGAATTTTGTTCAGTCCTGACAACCCAGGACCAACTAGGATTTTGCCATTTGTAATGTAAATATAGTTAGTGTAGCTATGTATTCTGACTCATCGCTGCTGATAAGACCAGTTTAGATACATAGGCTATGAATCCCATACTTGTCCAGACTGATTTATGCTGGTTAGTGATGGTTTAAAGGTGCCCTAGATTCAAAAATTGAATTTACCTCAGCATTGTTAAATAACAAGAGTTCAGTACATGGAAATGACAGACAGTGAGTCTCAAACACCATTGTTTCCTCCTTCTTGTGTAAATCTCATTTGTTTAAAAGACCTCCGAAGAACAGGCGAATCTCAACATAACACTGACTGTTACGTAACAGTCAGGGTGTACGCCCCCAATATTTGCATATGCCAGCCCATGATTGAGGCATTACACAAGGGCAGCCAGTATTAACATCTGGATGTGCACAGCTGAATCATCAGACTAGGTAATCAAGCAAGGACAATAGCAAAAAAGCAGATGGAGCAATAATAACTGACATGATCCATGATTACATGATATTTTTAGTGATATTTGTAAATTGTCTTTCTAAATGTTTCGTTAGAATGTTGCTAATGTAAAGTTACCATCGTTTCTTACTGTATTCACAGAGACAAGAGCCGTCGCTATTTTCAATTTTAAACACTTGCAGTCTGTATAATGCATAAACACAACTTCATTCTTTATAAATCTCTCCAACAGTGTAGCATTAGCCGTTAGCCACGGAGCATAGCCTCAAACTCATTCAGAATCAATGTAAACATCAAAATAAACACCGTACTTACGCGATTAGACATGCTGCATGTCGAACACTTTATGAAGATCCATTTTGAGGGTTATATTAGCTGTTTTAACTTTTTTTATGTTGTTTAAGGTAAGCGCGAGCTCTTGGGGCGTGGAGCACGAGATTTAAAGGGCCACACACCCTGAATCGGCTCATTTCTAATTATGCCCCAAAATAGGCAGTTAAAAAATGAATTAAAATTTTTTTTTTAATATAATCGTGATGTTCACCAGCAAAACTTGAATGACAGTGGTAAAGTTTGGTTGACCATGTAAGACTTGCCTGTTCATCTTGTTGCAATACCAGCACCCCATGCTGAAGCTCAGCAACCAAAAAACACAACCAAATAGAAAGAGATGTCAGCAGTGCATTGAGAGACAAGTTCATGTCTCATGTTTTGTTTTCTGTTTGTTTTTTATGGGAGAAAGACGGAAAGAGAGAGAAACACATAGATAGAGAATGGGATTGTAAGAGGAAGTTATGATTTAAAATACAGTGTAACTACATTAGAGTGTAGCTAGCAGGTTCTGAAAGTAAAAATCCCATTTGTTTTCTTCATAATGGATTTTTAACCATAACACTTATAGACTTCTAGACCTAACATGAGCTCTGAGGTTGTTAAGCAGTGTTATATGCTTCTATAAAAGCCACTAGTTTTAGCTTCATTCTTAAAAAAAAAAAAAAAAAAAAATTCAGAATTCCTATAGGGGAACTACCATAGTTCTTGGCTCTACCAATCAGAGAAATCACCATTAACATGAAAGCAATATATAGTGTGTGTGTGTACTGTTTATATATATATATATATATATATATATATATATATATATATATATATATATATATATATATATATATATATATATATATATATATATATATATATATACACACACATTTTTTTTTCTATTTTAAATAGGGGTGTGACAATACCCTCATGTCACGATTCAATACAATACATATCTCGATACTGAACTCACGATACGATATTATTTTATTATTATTATCATCACAATATTATTGTGATACTTCAAGTCATATGGTAAAAGGTTAACCAAAAACTGTTGATTAAAGTGCTAAATTTGGTATCACATTGGGGGTGGAAATGAATAGGCTTGTGTGCTGCTAACCCAATGCACAGGACAATGTTGATACCAGAATAAAAATATTCATAATTCTGAAGCTGAAAATATAGAAAAATACGAATATGCTTGCACTCTGACATTGACTAGATATATTTAAAATAATGAAGGCCACTTTTCAATTGTAACACAAGACATTTGGCATTATCAGGACCCATAAATATTCCTCCATTGTATTATTATACATTATATTCAACATTATAAATAGTACTTCAATGTAGAGTAGAACTGACACTAAAAATCTGTAAACTTGAATTTTTTTCTCACACAGTAATGTTGATTTTGGGTGAACTATACACAATACATATTGTCACTATCCATGATACATATTGTTGCATTTTTGAAGTGTGATATATTGTGACACAATATATTGACTAATTCTAAATAAATATTAATATATATAAAGTATAAAATATTAAGCAGCACAACTGTTTTCAACATTGATAATAATAAGAAATGTTGCTTGAGCAGCAAATCAGCATATTAGAATGATTTCTAATAACTGCTAAAAATTCAGCTTTGCCATCACAGCTATATATTAAATTTAAAATATATTAAAATTGAATACAGTTATTTTAAATATTAATAATATTATTATACAACTTTCACTCTTTGTACTGTATTGTTGCTCAAATAAATGCAGCATTGGTGAGCATCTTATCGACCTCATACTTTTGTATACTTTTTTTGTATACTCATACTTTTTGTATATAATTGACTAAAAAAATTAAAATATATCATATATTACATTTACAAACAATGACTGTAAGTCAGTAATTTTATATTGTACCATAATTATTTATTATGTCTTTCACCATGATTCGTGAGAGTGGGAGTTTGATACTGAGCTCTTTACAACTTAACAGTGTAAAAGAAGTGTAAACAATCTTGACCTTTGTCTTTTTCTCATATTTTCAAATACGAGCTTTAAATCAAAATTTGTATGTTGTTGTTGTGATTCATCTCAAATCAAATTTGATGCACATTGATGAGGTTGTAATGTGGTTTGATCCGAAATGGATAAAAATCAAGTGGTCCGTCAATTATTTCTTACCTAAAAGAATCTTGCAGTTACGTAATGAACATCGGAAACATAACCTGGTATATTTTTATCTGTGTTGTTAAGCATTTTTTGTTCAGTTCCTGCTCTCAGGTTTGGTAGATCTTCCTCTAAATGACCTTCTGTTGCATCTGCATGTTCCTTTAGTTCTCTTGTTCCCTCCCTCCCACTGGCCTTCCACCCTCCCATCAATCTCATGACATTGCATTTATTAGAGATTATTGATGCTCCCAGCTGACAGAATTATGCAGTGCGACGTACAGAGCTCTTACTTAATGGACTGTCTCATTTGCCCCAGCATTGGTGTCATCTGGCCGAGAGCTTCAGGCACAAGGATTCAGTGCAGAGCTGCAGGCAATTGCACCAGCACCAGACTGCCCCTGTAGTAATTCCTATATGGTGTTAAGCCAAAAACATACACGCACACCCAAACACACTCTTATGCACACATGGATGCACGCACATGCTTACACAATCCATCTTCGCCTCTCTGACTCAGCTGTTTTTGGCAGTGAGGGCAGTACAGCAGGTACAGTGGGCCCTTGAGAAAAAGAGGAAGGTGAAAGTGACAAATATGACCCTCAGGTGTTCCAACACTTCAGCAGCCCCCTCACTACAGTGCTACACATTCTCAGGTTAAAGAAGGAAACACACTTGGTGCATGAAATGAATAAGGGAAAATCCAGAATCTAAAAATGGACTTAGGAACTAGAAGTGTACTGTCAAGATGATGCCTTTTATCATTGGTTTCTGTGTATATATTTGCACTGAGCTGGTTTGTGTTTTTCTAGCAGGGCATCTGGTCAGTATGGAAACACATTTTCACCCTTATAAAAAATTTAATTGTGACTTTATTTCTCATAATTCTCTTTTTTTCATGATTGTGGCTTCAATTTTCTTGCAAATTTTGCTGGAGCAGGTGGTTTTAACATTGCCGCTGGTGGGAGTGGGCATTCAAAAAATATAGAGCGGGTCCCGGGATTTGGCTCGTAACAAGAATGGAGTGTTCTCAAAACGTGCATGTTTCATTTTGACTATCCCTGCATCCATAGCCACCGATCTCTGACTCAAGCACCCATCAAAAACAAACAAGATATTCTCCATTCATTTTAACCAATCGGGTCCAGCCGGGTCATAATAAACACATCTTACCGTTTTATTACAACAAAACAACCAGACACAAAAACTTGTGCTTTCTATTTTTCGCACGATGAAAAATTGCATCTTAAGCAATTAACTCCAAAATCATTTGGTATATCTGCTTGAGAGCGACAACACTCATGGAAAGAATATGTGTTTTATGTCTGCTATTCTGAACATTTAGCATAACCCTAAAATTTATGTACATTTTTCACAATTTCTACAAGCTGTTATAGAATGTTTACATGTGTGGGCGAGAGTGGTGTAGCGGCTGGACTGATCAGACACGCAAATATTCATTATATTTAATGAATAATCCAACAGACCTCTCGCCCTACAACAAAACTTGGTGCCCTGTGAACAACCCACCAAAAGGCAGAACAGGCCCCTCGTTACTATGATAACAGAGACAAACCAGCAAAGATAAGGCAGTTTACGACCCTAAGGAATGTGGAGAAAAGTCTGCTCTCAACGGCATTCTCAATGAAAACAGATACATAAAGGCCCATAAAAAGCACTTATTTCCATTAATTCATAGACAAACCTTTTTATGAATGAACAAGCATATTCCCAGGACATTGTGTGCATCATTACTGTTTTGTATGTTGTCTTTTGTATTGTGTACTCTTATATGCATGCTTCATGATTGAACCACTAGTTACCATACCGCATCTATATCATGCTTGATATCAAAATTATCCTTTTTTAGTATCATGAAAATTGGGCTTTATAACTTCAATGAGACTCTTGCTTCTCTAATCAGAGTTTAATGGTACACAAATCTGCAAGCCCACTCTGATCATGCAAATGAGCCAGCTTCCAAACAAAGGAGATACTCTCGCTTTAAATTACACCCTTTTCATGGGTCAAACCAAACTCGAGGTATGACCTCCATGGAAGTTAAAAGGACCTCTACCAGAGTGATCCCTCACTTCTTGTTGCTGTTTGTGTGGAAAAGACTGGAAACATGCGGTCCAACAATGGGACCTCCCTGCACTGGTGGGACCTCAAAGTTAAAGCCATGTTGCAACTTTCCACCTGGAAGAGAAAACGCTTCCAATAACAACCAAGCCAGATTGAAGTTATGCTGCTTGGTGCCAGCCCTGAGTGTACACCTGCTATTATTGCCAATTGTTATTCAGATATTTTTCCAGCATTCATGGCATTCATGTGATATTCATGTCCTCCCTTAATGGATAATTTCAGCTTAGTGTCTCACTAAACTCTTATCTGTCAGAGCTCTCATTCCCATGCACGACTGTGGCTGGCACTGTAGTCCTGGGGTGTTTGGCAGTTGTTGTGAGTCCTGTTGTAGGATAATGATTGTGTATCTGGCTCAGGTCTTACTCAGCATTCCTCTCATGCTCTGACTCAACCAGAGCTTCTCCGTGGCTCTGATGGCCTTTTCAGTGAGCTCCCTGCCTTCAGCAAGCTACTAATTCCCTCAAATTTTCTTTTTTATTAAACTTATGCTTTTATCTAATTTAGCCCTTGACCATGGTGGCCTGGGAGGAAGTCTCCTCATGAGAAGAGAGTGTAATGAAGGAAAATAGAGTAACCAGAGGGGGTGACTCATTCCAGCGCTAGGGTCTGAAGAAGTGAGATATTGCAGAGGACTGAAGATGAGACATTTATATGGTGCTATTAGTGTGTCTTTCTCAGATTATGACCATGTGACCTAATGTGACATGCCTTGATAACTACTTATGTAGTGATGTCCAAAAGTCTGAGATCACAAGTAAAATGCTTCCATTTTTAAATTTTTGAAATGCTTTTATTTTTTTCCATCACAAATTATATTATTAACATATTTAACTGAGTGTAAAGTTTACATTTAACATATGCGCAAAACTTAATATCAGCACGATTTGAGCATGATTTTAGTTGCATCTTGAACTTCAGTGGAAGAAATTCTGACCTTATGTACAAATGGTCACATGATCAAAGTCACAAATTTACTAACTGATTAGTGACCTAAAACGTGCAGAATGTTACATATTATGTTAGAATGTTTCTTTTGTTTTAAAATGTTCAAAATCCCATATATTTTTAGTTAATATAGAGGGCCCCAAATGAACCCCACATTTTTAAAGGTGTTCTATGGTAGTGGTTGAAATGGGTACTGCAGTCCAAATTCAAAATATTGTTTGCCCCGCCCCCTCCTCCTCAGCGTCAGCGCTCTCGCGGGTTGCCAGTTTGAAGACACGCAACAGGAGCGAGCTCAATTGACATTGGAAGGCAAGGAGACTTTTACACTGTAAGATAATTAGTTGATTTATTAATTTATGATGAGTTGATATCGCGTTTTAATATGCTCCCGTTCATAGAGATTTTTTGATAGATGCTGAGGCTTTTTAGGTCGGGTAGAATCTGCGATCTCTGACCCAGTTTGTTCACTGGCTTTCGTGGCTGCAATTCTCTGCATGTGTTTTCCACCAATGGCAACCCGGGGTGGCGAAATACTATTGGGTAAATTGGCAACATTCGGTCTTGCACAGACGGAAACAAAAACAGAAATTCCGACACGGAACGCAAATTTCAAAGTAAAATAACTGGCTGTAGCAATGGTTTTCAGAGAAACGAGTATGTGAACTCAGCATGTTTAATAAATATCTGCAAACATATTATGGTATTTTTATGCTTTAGTACAGTCAAAAACTTACATAAAGCACCTGTAAATGTGTTAAATAACACAATATGTAATATTTACATTAAAATGTACTCTACATGTATAGAGACAGAGCGCATTTAGGCCATGTATTGTATTGCGTGAGGCTGTGTCTAAAATGTCTAAAAGCTGCTATGTGACAAGGTGTGCAGCAAACAAGCTAAAAAACCCAGAACTAAGTTTTTATAAGCTACCGAATAAGCCTACGTGTGCAGTAAACATTTAGTCACTGATAAGCCAAATATCCAAATGTCAGTTTTATATATTATATGTCCTGTCGCTGATTACATTCCCCTCCAGTGGACGTAGTTCTCAGTGTAATACATGTCGCGCTCTGTCTTAATTGCCTGTATCCACTTTTGTGTCCTTAAACACTCATTTTTTGGGGGTCGACAGCTTATAAAAACTTCTGGGGTTTTGGTTCTGGGTTTTTTAGCTTGTTTGCTGCACAGCTTGTCACATTGCAGCTTTTAGACATTGTTCTGTTTTTTGTTATAAGCCAGAAATGACAAGGAGGCAGCCTCACGCTATACAAAGTCAATGGAGACAGCTGGATTGTTTTCCCCCCTGGTGGGTGTGGTTTTCAAATTATGATGCGTGTTGCTCTGTCTCTATGGTTGCCTAATTATTTTTTAAATTATCTTTTCATTCATCAAAGATATTTAAGGTCTGTTGCTTATTTCTTGCATTTTGTGGTTTTTAAATCATCTGAACAAACCAATTCACTGAAAATGAATCAATTCTCATGCTTCTGAGCCACTGTTTTTGATGTGTAAAATATGTCATTCAAACATGCACAAGCGTGTGAATGTGACATTTGTGTGACCTGTGTAAGTGTGACCCCTGTCTGGAGCTACATGATCCCCCGCAAGCAGCATCAGAACCCCACTGAGGTTTTAGTGGTGACCCGCTGGCATTACTTCATATACAGACGGTGGGCGATCCTGTTTTTCTACACTAATCCAGTCCTTTCATCTCTCACATAATACTGTGTCACCGATCACTTGACAACTGCAATCAAACTGAATCTGATCACTGATCTGTATTTGAGTTTTTGACTTCTGGGCATGGGCAATTGTGTTACTTATACTAAAGGTGAAATGTATGATGTTAAAATACTAGGAAACTATAAATAAGCCACATACTCACTCTGTCCCCAATGTGACCCATCCATCAGGCAGAGCTTCACCTTCATCTAGTGCTGCTAGCTCATTTCTGAAGGCACCAACAAGGCTATCATTCACACAGAGGCAGAGGGCCATGCAATACAAACACGTGGACAGACTTGGACAGTCTGCATGCTTGTGCTGCTGAAAATTCCAGCACTGCTGATCACATAGACTGTGCTAGTCTTTTTAGCAGGTCTTTCTTCGCACACTTGATCTCTGTAAGTGTGTAGGTGGTGTGGCGTCTTTGTAGCTGAGTGAAATGATCCAGTCTCCATTTCTCTTTGTATGTGTGGGAATGTGTGAGTGTAAAGTCTACATTTCTATATTCTGTTGGGAAAACAGTCATGCCGTGTGAGACATATGTCATACACTCACTCTGCATGCTGACTGAGGGACTAGGAAGTGACGTAAGCATGTTTCTGTGTGTGCTTGTGTTGTGCGAGCCTCTGCTCTTGATAATAACACATGGTTGCATTATGGTTGCTTTGACTGTTTATCTGAAACAATTAACTGGACTATTTGTGCTTTCCAACTGTGTGTGTAGTTCAATCATACCATACCTTATGGCGACAAAATGTCCCCACAAACATGGCTATATACATTTTTTGCTCCCCATGAGGAAAATAAGTGATGTTTACTAGGTGATGTTTTTAGAAAATCTAAAAATGCTGAAAGTTTTCTGTAATGGGTAGGTTTAGGGAATAGAATATATAGTTTGTACAGTATAAAAATCATTGTCTATGGAATGTCCCCTTGAAAACCCAATGTGTGTATGGTAGAGCAATTGCTTACGTGTGTGACAGTTTAATAGCTCCTACAGTCCTGATTCATGACAGGGCACATTTGGGAGTCAGTCATTCAATGTCAAGACAGAACAGGACAATTTCTGGCACATTCTTGCCGGTTTAACTAGTATTCTTTCTATAGACACCCTATGCATTGAAACATCATTAGTATTGTAAATATATCATCGTATTTCTTAGGTAAGCTAGTGCACTGTGGTTGCAGGTTTATGTATTGGCAGGGAAACAAGATCAAGACATTTAAAGATCATTTACACTAATATTCTGTACTTTTATAGCAATTGTGTTTTCCTGAAGAGCACTTGTAATGTTAGTAAAGATTTATTACATGTTAAATAAGTAAATAACAAAAATTTGACTAAATATTGTGAGGTATTTTATTGATTAATCATAAATATAATTTTATATTTTTATATAGAAATATTACTTTTATTTATTTATTTTTAAATCATATTTTTAATAAATGCTTTATTAAATAAATATATTATTTAAAGAAACAAAACAAAAATACTGATTTTTTGATCTCTAAGAAGATTAATTTTTTTATGCCATTATTCAAGTATGTCATCTAGACTGAATGTCTCAGTATCCCGTGAAAGGGGATCATAGTCACCTGTAAAAGAAAACGGAAGCCAGTAAAATTGTAAAACGATGCCATACATGACAGTATGGTAGATTTTTGTAATGGCACAGATGCTTCACTCGTTCCTTCATTATTTATGTGCACATCCCAAACCTCTCTACATTCACACGCTCATCCCCCTACCCCCCCCCCCACACACACACACACCATAAACGTGAAACAAGGCCGCAGAAATGACTTGCACAAAAGAAAGATAAAATTGATATTGCCTTGAGATGTTGCTGCCATTAGACTCTTAGAACGGCTCATATGCCCTCTGGATGTTTGTATTTTCATGAATTCATGCCACTCAGAGACTCTCTATGGTGAAATGGCCTTTCAGGGCTAAAAGGAGCTCCAAAGAGAGTAACAAAAAGGCAAATACTTCATGCTTTGAAAGGGAGAAACTGTTTGCAACTGAGCCTATTTGTTATTTGAATAGAATGTGGTACAAATGTCTACAGATATATAAAAAAAGAATTTTTGGTCTAAAAAAATGTAGATGAATTTTCATGAATCATTTATTCATATTTGGAAGTGTTTTTTGTGAAGACCTTGAGCTGTGTTGTGTATTTTGTGCTATGTAGACTAGCTCAGCAGCTCTGAGAGAGAGTGATTATTCATCTAGTTACATATTTAACAGGATTTATATTTATTTAGATATTTATCAGCATATTTATCAGATAGAGTTTTACATATAGGGGAACGCAGGACAAGCTGTCACATGGGGAAGTTGACACAAGATCTGTATCTCAGTGACTATAAGCTTTTGAGACAAAACTATAATATTACACAAATGTGTGGTTGCTCTAGCAGTGTATGTTGGTTTCAAATAACGTGTGAACTGTAAATTGTAACTAGAATTACAATATCAAATTTTTGTGAAATCTGTTTAATGAACACAGTAGATTCATGATGATTTTAAACAATAAACCAGAATCAGGTTTATATGCTCATCACCTCTATTATCTCCATTCTGCATACTATTGTCTAGTATGCTTTTATTGTCTGCTTCAGTTTGTGCAGGTGTGTGTGTTGTGCCATCTGACAGTAGCTTGCAGACTGCCACCCCCTGTCACTGCTTTCCTGTTCCTGTGGAGAGGGATTGGCCCCGGGGGAGGAGGCGGAGTCAGTGGCCATGTGCTGGCGAGAGCTTAGCAGACGTCTTACATGCGACTCTCTGACTCGCTGACACTCTCTCCTTCTATCTTTCTCACTCAGTCTTGTTTTAGCTCTGTATTTTCCTTTCCCCCATATTCTCTTTTAATCACTCATTTTCTCTCCTGCGTCAATGTGCATGAGAAACGAAACACACACACACATACACAAAGAGATGACAAGATTGTAATGAGAATGCTGCATGGGAAATTGGGCATTAATAGTGTTATTATGTGCATAAGGATTTTGTGTGAGTGATGAGATGTGTGTTTATACCCAGCACTAATATTCAGGGATGAAACAGAGGTGGATGTCAGCACATAAAGGTGATGTAATTAGGGGCTCTACCCAGGGTGCTTTGCAGTCAGGCCTTCTGCAGTCCTCATGAATATTGAAGAGGAAGTGCTGGGCGCAGCAATGTGTTGTGACTGAGAAGATCTGCAGCTCCTGTAAGAGGACAGAGAGAAAGAGGGAATGAAATGGAGATGCTCAACAGAAGAGGGAGTGCACCTAGAGTAGAGGAAGATAGAAATAAAAAGGAGGGAGAAGGGGTGATCTGTTGAATGGAAGGGATCTGAATTGGTTGATTTTATTATTGTGTTATTAAACAGATACTAACAACCCTCAATTCTGATTGGAATTGGTTGGCAAACAAAAATATTAAGAAAAAACATCCATATGTCAGCAAGTTAATGGTCATTACATTAATCTGCATTATTTTAATTATACATTATTTGAATTCATTTATTCATAATTTTAATTAAGTCCCTAATATTTCCTGTGTTTACTAAAGTAAAAATAGTTGTGAATAGATGGTTTGTGTGGATGGAAACAGGATAATGGCCAGATGCCTAACTAGGTGCCGCCCCATGGCGGCATTGCCGGAGGGAGGAACCATGGTGTAGAGAGTCCCGACGCTACCATGGGGACAAAGGGAGCTGACGGCAATGCAGGAGGAGGAGCCCACGGTGCAGATGGGGAGCCGGTGGAGAGGAGTGACGCAGAAGACCTAGGTGGCTGTGATGGACCTGCATCGACGACCCCTCGAGATCCAGAGGGCTGAGGTGGAGCTGGAGTGACAGAGGATGGAGGCAGAGCCTGAGGGAGGGCGGAGCTAGCAAGAGTCGTAGAGGTGGAGGGCCAGAGAGCAGAGGACAGCCCTGGTCACCGCTGACTTCGAGGGAGGGAGGCACGCAGGTGGAGGAGTCAGAGCGACGGATCAAGGTGGAACGGCGTCATCTGAGGCTGGAGGCAGAGCCAAAGAATCCCCATGCTCTGGAGGAGGTGGCTCATAGCAGGTCCGCGGTGTAACCACGCCACTGAAAGGAGGCAATGGAGGCGGAGCTGTGGGAGACAACTTGAGCAGGGCAGTAGATGTGGCTGGGGTCTGGGAAGAAGGCTGAGATGAAGAATTGGCAAGACAACTATCCGCAGGAAGAGGAGTTGGAGGGAGGCTGGGTGGGACCAGAGAGTCGAGAACAAAATAATAGAGGCTCCTATCCAAACCCTCAACTTCCACTCATACTCCCTCTGCGATGGATGGGACCACGGCTTGCACACCTGGTCAGACTGGTTCCATTCAGGCTCCGGTGTAATGTCAGGCTCAATCGCTGTGGGCTCCAAGTCATTTTCTCCATCTACATTGGGCACGTGTTGCCACTCCTCGCAGTCGGTGGGTAGTATGGATTGGGGGTAGAGCCTCTCCAGACATCGAACAGTGGCCTCCCTCCAGTCAAGTCCTTTCATGACTGGGAGGTCTATTTGATGGTAGTAGTTCACCCCGATCCAATACAATGATTTGAGCATCTCGGCAAGCAGGCAGAATTCCAGCGTGTAATCCAGCATGGTGAGGCCTCTTCTGGCCAAAGCAACAAACTCAGTACCTCAGTACCAATACCATTTTTGGTTCGGCTATTCTTTCACTATTTAAAGAATCCAAAGACGAAGATGAGTCAAAAGTTCCAATCTAAAGGTATTTAATAAAAGAATAAACACAGGGTAATCCAACACAATGTAACAGTGTGCTCACTACACAAACAAAAGCTGACCATGAACTGAGGAAACAAAGTATACAATGATAATGAACTAAAAGACTAACAGGTGTGAGGATCAAATTAAATGCCATGGTAACTCATAGGAGCGGGAAAAGAGAACAAAAACAACAGGAAATAATAAAAAGCAAACTAAAAGTCCATGAAAATGAAACTAAACAAACAAATGACTAAATTACATATGTTATTATGGTCATTATTAATATTTGGTAATAATGATACCAACAATATTATTATTGTTATTTTTATAAATGTAATAATTGATTGAATATTGGTGTCATGTCATATTGCTTTTGCCACCTTTTATATATAAAAAGCAATAAGCAATTATTACTTTACTAAACAGAGCATATAGGGGATTTTAAAATTAAAACCTGAATAACTGACACTGTATTAAAAATGATGTAGCGTTGTGGTCTGACTGTTAGCTTACCGACATTTGAATGTGCATTTGTTTTCACCAAATTTAGAAATGGACATCTA
Source organism: Chanodichthys erythropterus (assembly GCF_024489055.1). Taxonomy (NCBI): domain Eukaryota; kingdom Metazoa; phylum Chordata; class Actinopteri; order Cypriniformes; family Xenocyprididae; genus Chanodichthys; species Chanodichthys erythropterus. The sequence goes on along the minus strand of NC_090242.1, from coordinate 21,453,565 downwards.
GATCATCTTTCAATGTGAGCAATAGTGTAGTCATTACCTGGAATTGAGATCTGTGTCCAAGTTTCTTTGTGTTGTTTTTTGCCTTTATCTCTGTGTTTTAGTAATTTAAGTAGAGCCCAAGACTGGGGATAAATCTAAGATAAAGTCTGTTTTGTTTATAATGGATTGCAGACACGGCAGCCTGGCACACATCAATATTTCAGTGGTTCCGTTTTGGCAGGGTAAAAGAAATCGGGAAGTTGCTTATACTGATGCAGATTATCTTTACTTCCTAAAGGGTTTAATTTCTTTACATCTTGAATGAGAGTTGAGATTATATCTGCATACATACTGTATGTCCATCTTGATTTCAGTAGCTGAATCTTTTTTTTAAATATATGCTTCAAACATTGTGATTCTTAAATAATTAAAAAATTAGTCCACAAATGATTGTTTTGTTTGTTTAGAGACTTGAAAGCAGCTCTTGATGCAGAAATTTATACAAGATGCTGAGGCTAAACAAGAGTACACTTCAAGAAATAATACAAGCACTCGAAACAAGAATACACACAATTATGAACACTGAGTCTCTATCAATATTTGATCAACTCCCACTTAAGCGTAGCATTTGGGCTGTTTATTGATTTTGCATTCTCTAGGTCACGACCGGATCTGTTCGGCTGCCAGTTTGTTCAGGGAATTTGCTGTGTATGAAAAACAAGAAACACAGCCATGTTATGCAAAGAGCTGTTTTGTGATAAACAAGCAACACTGTACACTGTTAATGTGTACAGTCTATTATGCAAAATAAGATTGTCACAATGCCAAAAGAGTAATAATATTGCTTGATGCCATAGCAAAAACTAATATGCTATTGTATACTTTCATTTAAACAACTAATAATAAATTAACTTCAGTTTGTGCATTATGCAAAGCTATCAGAAGACTTGTGCAAGTTATTTGATACTTTCAAGGAACATTTTTATAATTTCTGAGCTTGATAGCCCCAATCCACTTCCATTTTATTGAAAAGAGCAGCCAGAATATTCCTTAAAAATTCTTTTTTCAATCATTTTTATTTTTATTTTATTTTATTTTACTTTTAATAGCAGTAATTACTATTTAAAGTATAATATTTTAACAATCTAATATTTTTATAGTAACATAGTTTTATAGTTTTTTATATATTTGTTTTTTTTCTATGGTTTATTTATTTTATTTTTCACCTTTTCTGTTCCACAGAAGAGTGAAAGTCACATTTGAACAGCCTGAGGGTGAGTAAATGATGACAGAATTTTATTTCTGGGTGAACTGCCACTTTAAGAGATGAACAGCTTTAAAAACTGTAAAATACTGTAATTCCAACTATTTATTTAGAATATGCTCTGCTTGGCCTGTTATGGGTTTTAGCACTGTCATAGTCATTTTATCCGATAATAATAGTGTGCAGTAATTATAGATCTTTATTTATAGATCTGCAGAACGCTGTGACCTTCTAGGATGTTTTACTAGGCTTTGTATTTCTGCTTCCTGTTGTTGCATGTATCCAGTGGCTGCTGCACTGGCACCGCCTGACCATTCAATCAAACTGAAGATATTATGCAGAACATTTTGTGTGTGTTCATATAAGTGTGCGTGAAAGGCACAGTTGCATGTGTGACTGTGTGTAATAAATGGCGACCCTAGCACCACTATGTAGGTTTCTCTTTCTCTAGAAGTGGGTCTCAAAGCAAACCCTGGAGGGTTCATTACTGCGATTCATCATTCTCAGCCTACTGGTGTCGAGCTCCAAATGACGTCTTTCTCACTATTTTTAGTGAGTGTGTGAGAATGTAAAGGTGTGTGAGAAGCCAGACAGGTTGTAGAAAGTGGCCGTGACCCTTTTCTATTCACTGGATATATATCTCTCGTAATTACACTGGCAGATGATGTCATCACTTAACATTCCGAACTGCATGTTAATCTGCATCTGCTCTCATGATACATGAGGGATTATGCAAAATTAATTAATTGACTGATCTTGTACTTCACGTAAATGAGAAACGTGACGTTACACTGACAGTTGCCGAGAGGAGCTCAATTTCCCCGGTGCGCTGTATACTTGTGTCTGGGTTTGGCTCCCCTCTCCTTCACAATAGAGTCAAAAACAGTCTGGATTTCCTCCTCTGAGGCTTTAACTATGCCTAGTGCTTAATTGCTTTGTCATAAGTGAATACCAATATCTGACAACTTGACTTTGCAATTCCACAATGTGTGTCATCTAAAGGCTCTGATATACTATAAGAAAAAACAAACTGGTATGATGTCAGTTTGAACAAAATCAGGCCAAAACAAAGCTTGCCAAACAGGTGGCCAAAAAAGTTTGCTTTGGCTGGTACATTCTAAAAAATGCTGTGTTGTTTCAACCCATGTTTTGGTCAAATATAGACTTAACCTAATTGGCCCAAACAAGTGTATTTTTTAGAATGTAAACATGGACATGGATTCGAGCTCTTTTTACCTCTAAGCGAAGAATGAAGCGAGCAGTGTTGGGCAGTAACAAGCTACTAGCAACTAGTTAGAGTAATAATATTACTTTTTGCAGTAACTAGTAGTGTAACTAATTACTAAAAAGATTTCAGTAATAATATTACAGTTACATCCATAAAACATCTTGTTACTTAGGTACTTTTGATGACTCAACCCCTACTGATTTGAAATCCAACAATCTAATAATTCCTAGATTTATTTTCATAATTTTAATGACTCGCACAGTCACGTGAAGTCACCAGTGCAGCAGGCAAGCTTTGAATAAAGCTTACATTCAGCGGATGGAGATATTGCCATTACATTGATTATGTCAGGAGAAAAGATGATCTGAACATCCTTGTGTAAGCTGTGGCATTACTTTACTCTGGCATTACATGGCTTGCCCATCCACATCCCTCTGATCCTGATATAAATTATATTACTATAATTAAAAATCTTTTTGGAAATTAAAAAATTTTCTTACAAACTTATGTGATTTATTTTGATAAAATACATCATGAAACATAATCGTATCTTCAAGCTACACATGGCAATGAGATTAATACAATACTTTTACTTAAAAGTCACCATTGCATGTTTGTAATAACTGACTGCGATCCAATGTGGATTTTGGTCAAATGATGAGGCAGAAATATGTTGTTAGAAACATTTTAGAAGAATTTTATGGGGAAGATACACAATTAATGCTTCTTATGGGGTGTGAAGGAAAAGTAATATGACTACTGTAGTAGTGTAACTAATTACTGTTACCAGGAAGTAATAAGTAAAGTAATAATATTACTTTTGTGAGGAGTAACTAGTAATGAGTAATAAATTACATTTTTTTGAGTAACGACTCCAACACTGGAAGCGAGTATAAGTACAGTCACACAAAAAAGTTCTCCTTATGCGGAAGTCACTTTTTTAAACCAAGCAGCTTTATGTTGGTCAACTCTGCAAATTAACATGACCAACTTGAACTGCCTGTAATGAAATCTGCATGGCAAAATCTTTCACTCTCATGCAAAATTCCCGATCTCATGGATTCCTATTGAAATGACTGGATTTCGTCAAGTGGTTTTTAGTAGCTGTTCATACTCTGCAATGGTATCTGACTCTATCAGGCGGCAAATCACTGCAATCTCTTCGGTTGTTGCAGCTTTTTTTATTTTATTTATTTTATTATTTTGTTGACCAGGTGTTTGGAGCTAATGAATGATATGGTCTGACTGACTCACAGATCAGCAGTTTAAATGATGAATGGTGCTGAAGCTCAAGTAATCAACCCACTCTTCTATAATTTAAAGATGCTAAAGAGGATGTTGTGTTTTATACATTTTTGCAATATTACTTGAAACTGTCTTTACTAACTGATAAAAGACTATTTATTAGGTGAAAGGAATAATAATAATATACATAATCTGTGCACGATGTAGGGCCTTAAAAACATCAGCCAATCATTTACACGGTCATCGCGTAGACGATTGGCCCTCTGGCTTGTCAATCACTGCCGTGACGTTCCTTGTGCGAGATGCGCGCGACTGCGCGCTCCAGTAACTTTCCACACTCTACAGGTGCCGCATGCAATGTTTTTGTCAGGAGACAGGAGTAACAACTGCAGATTATGAGTTACCTGCGGTAATCCACTAACACAACACAGTGAATACTCGTGCACGAGTTTTGGGAGGCATTGCCTCAAAATGAGCTGTGAAGGAGGGGGGCTGTTCTTACGCGTGCGCTCATTTAAAAAACTCACTAACAATATTTGGTTTCTCAGTCGACGAAAAGATCCTCTTTAGCACCTTTAAGAAAATAAAGCAGACACTTGTGGTGAATTAGCTTAATAGAACACCCTTGGGATTTTGAAACCTTTTCTTGTATGAAAATAAACATAAAACAACATATTTGATGTCAGAGCAATGGTACGGCAGTGTTGGCTTGAGTACTAATGACTTAAAGGGCCAGTTTGTATCCAGACTGTAAGTTTTTATTCCTGTAGCCTCATTCTCTTTTTCCTTGTTTCTATTTTCATATGAAGTTTGATATTTGACACATATTTGTTGCAGTAAAATATTGTTTATTTTATATATATATATATATATATATATATATATATATATATATATATATATATATATATATATATATATATATATATATATATACACATCATATATTTGCTTTTTACTGAATGTTTGCGATGTGCAATAAATAGCATACGTCACTCATATTTTGTGGGTTTATGTGAACAGAAATCCAGAACAATTTAGGTCACAGAATTTGTTTTGCTCTCTGCGTCTTCATATGCTCAGAGACAACGTGGTCCCTGCATCAATAGATGCCACACTCGTAGGCTTTTGTGAATGCTGAAAATGATGTCATCGCTCTCCTAGCAACTGCTAAGCAACCAGTCTTGGAGTGCGCCCAGATCTGGAATCCCTTTAATGCGACTGGGTTTCTGCATTCCCCCTCTCAAGACAGAAATGAAAATGTGGCGTTGTTGTTTAATTCTCCCTCTTGTATTCCTGGGCCTTTGCAAAGGTCAATAGCCCGGTTTCTTGTTAGCGCATTTTTGTGTTGCATTCAAAAAGATTGAAAGCATTTAAGAACATCAGGTGCTCATACTTGTACTTGAAGTTAAACATTACTCACTTAATGGAGCACCGTTTCTTGACCTATTTGTTTAACCACAGCTTCCACAGTTTCAGTGTTTTCACCTGCCCATATGTGTTCATGTGTCTCCATGTGTGTTTCTGCGTGTATTAACATGCTCTATCTTTGTGGTATTGGTGTCTTCTAGGCTCATGTGGTTCAGCGCTGGCTTGTGCATCAGGACAGTAGTTTGAGTGGAGAGGGTTCGTCGGAGGCTCAAGGTGGAAAATGGCACTTTGATGGAAGAGTAAATATCTTAGTACTGCCTCTCAATACTTCCCTCTTTCTGGAAAATCGTGTGTGTTGGTGTGGCTTCTTCAACATTTCTGTCTGTGGTTTCTCTTGTGGTTGTGTAGCTGGTAGAAGTTCTTGTGTTTGAATGTCGTGATGTGGCTAATAACTTCAGTTAGCTCCTCTGGTGTTCCTGCAGTGTTTCTTCATCTTCCTCTCATTCTAAATGGCTCTTATTATGTTTTTTATTGTGTTGTATGATTATTTATTTTTCTAATGTGAGATTTTGTCCGTGTGATTTAAGTGCGTACTTGTTTGTGTAGGTGTGTGGCTTTTTTCTGTTTATCAGATATGTTTTGGCGGTAAAAGCTTGCTCAGAGATCGTCCCCCTGCTGTTTCTTCTGATTGCTGATATCTGTCAGAATGTCACTTACTCTATCAACAGATGCACTATAGAGATTACAAAGGGATAATGTAGACTAATGTTGACTTGTCAATAAAAATGGGCCATTATACAGGAATACATGAAAACTGATATATATATATATACATTTTTATTCAAACATTAACTTAAGTAAATTCACTGTGTGAGTGCCGACCTTCAGCTACTGTGTAAAAAATCAACCCGCTAAAATTGAAAACTTGAGTGTAATTGCTGCTTTCATTTTTTAAGGACAAATATGTTGTTAAGAAAAATATGAAATGTAATATTATATAAAATAATGTGAGTATGTGTATATATACATTAATATTCAAAACTTTGTGGTCAGAAAGATTAAAAAAAAAAAAACATTTTTGAAAGTAAAGACATTTATAATGTAGAGTCAAAAGTACAGACTTTGGTACCAAGACGGTACTGAAATTTTAAAAATGTGACACTTTGAGTGCTGTTGAGCAGATTCGTAAACACCTCTGATTGGCCATTGTGTTCACATGCTCTGATATGTCTGTGATTGGCTTCAGTGATCAATGACCCTCTTCGCCGAGCGCTTACACAGATACACACGGGAGTGTTTGAACACTCCTGCTTTCAAATTCAAACACTTCTGTGTTCTTTCAAACGCTCCTGTGCATTGATCATTGTAGCCAATCAAAGACATATCCGATGAGTGCGTGAACACAATGGCCAATCAGGTGTTTATGAAGCTGCTCAACAGCGCTCAAAGCGTCACAAACTAAAGTCGGTACTTTTGACAATTCTTACAAAAGATTTCTATTTCAAATGAATGCTTTTTTTTTTTTTTTTTTACTTTTTATTCATCAAAGTTTTCCAGCATCCCATCTCCTCACTTTTAACTATTCATATCCCCACCTGGGATGGGGGAATTTCTCTGGGTTAGGGCCATATTCTGAGCTTGGAGCCCTCCCCTCGGACAGCAAGCCAAATACGCATAACTTTTACTCTGTTTAGTTATATGTAAGTGTGAACTTCTGAAATGCATTAAGGTTTCCAAAAAGAAAAAATAATAATAATAATTAAGCAACACAGCTGTGTTTAACATAAGAATTGAGCATCAAAACAGCACATTTGAGCATCAAATCAACACAGAATGATTTCTGAAGAACAATGAAGTAATGATACTGAACATTCAACTTTTCCATCACAGGAATAAATAGCATTTTAAAATATATTAAAATAAAATGCAGTTGTTTTGCAGTTTTAACTGTATTTCAAATAAATGCATGCTTGGTGAGCATAAGAGACTTATTTTATAAAAAAGATTTTAAAAAATATTTCCAACCCCAAACTTTTGAACAGTAGTGTGTGTGTGTGTGTGTGTGTGTGTGTGTGTGTGTGTGTGTGTGTGTGTGTGTAATACATAACATAAAATCACTGGCCATTTTCTAAGTAATTGCTTTGTTATCTCATTTATCAGGTAATAAAAATATATTCACATTGTATCATGATCAGGGGGCTGGGCCACTTTCGTGCTAATGACAAGTCCATGGCAAGATCCACCAGCCTGTCCTTTTCAGTATATTTCAGAGACAAGTCAATCCATCAAAATTATGTTTGAGGTGAACATTAATTTTTCAGGAAGAAAATTACCCCAAACACATCTCAAAGTTCAATAACTATCAAAAGAACTATCTTAAGGTGAATAACAACTCTGTATACAGAGTATACAAAGTGTCAACTCAATACCATAAAACACCACAGAATTTATTAGTGGCCCACTTAAAATAGCCACTTTTCCACCTTTGGGCTAAACAGTTTTAAGAAACAATTTCAGTTATATTTCCACTTGAGCTTGGTTTGGCAAGGCCAAAGAGTTCTGTTATCAGCCCCACAGTGGAAAATGAAACCATATCTGTACAGGCTTGGCCGCATCGCCACAGAATGGAACATTTAAGCAATGAGAATTGTTTGGCCCAATGGTAGACAAGTGGCTAATGTGTGAGCAAATGCTCTGGGAATTGCTACAGGCTCAAAAAGGCTATAGAGACAGTTTCAAGAAAGATATGTTAACTGAATGTTGTTGAAAATTATTAACCAAAAAACTTATGTTGGTTTGTATTTGTGTGAAACAGAAGAAAACAGGTTAAAGAATTTGTGAATCACATGTGAAAAAAGTTCTGCAAGCTGATTGTGGATAATGATTGCTGAAGAATGGCTTTTCAAGAAGAGGGAAAGAAATTTCAGTCCCTAAATGGAATACAGTTAGATTGTGAATTTATTCAGCGGTTGGTTTCAGTAAGATATGATGGCGCACACTCACAGTATTACTGCTTAGTCATGTTGACGGATATGTTTTGCTATGCTGTCACCTGAAGACTTAGAAAATAAGGGTTCAAAATGACTTCTCCTGCCTCACACAGTATTCCATCCACAGTTTTGATTGGGGTGGGGTGGGGGCTGGCCTGTCAATCATCCCTACTGAAGAACAGAGCAGAGACAATCTGAAATATCTAGACTGCAGAGTATCTGTCAAATCAATTCAAGGACTCAATATAACTGTGACCACATCAGAGCAAACTGCATTAGTCATCACATGGAAAACCACAAAATATCACTCATGGATTTTTATACAGAGCAGCAGGAAAGAAGAATTCTGGGTAGGGAGTTCAAAACAAAAAAAAGTCTCAAATAGAACAGGGCGAAATAGAGTCGTGTTTTTGAAATATTGCAGTGCAGATGGGAATCTGAAAAGCTCAATGTTCTGGACCCGTTGGCATGATCACTGCAGGAGGGAGAGAGAAAGACGAAAGGTAGGCTTGAGAACAAGTATAGAGGCTGTTAACTATTCCACTGAGAAAAAACAGCCAAGATCAAGAGGATCGCTCCATAGACAGACAGATGAAAAATGGTAAAGAACTTAGACTAACAGAGAAAAATAATACAGATTTATGTGAAGAAATTAGGTCTGAGTTTTGCACAGCTTGCATGACATGAACAACTGGGTATTATACATTTTGTCCTTGCTTTTTTTATGCACTTTTTATGTCCTAAATCATATTTTAAGACAATTACATTATTTTAAATATAAAAATTATTATTGTTATTTAGTGATATTTAAAGCTGAAGTATTTAATTTTTGGGCCATCACCAAATGTAATTAATAAAAATAATGCCTTTTCAAAGGTTTCTTTGGTTGGACAACCAGATAGTCCCGCCCCCAAATTTACACCATTGGTTGATTTGTTAATATGATGGGATGGTCGAAATGTTTAAATGTTTTGATAGCTCACTGCACATTTTGCCTGGGAAAAATACAAATTGCTTTATTTTCTCTACAAAATAAGCTGGGATACAAGAACACACTTCAACTTTAAAGCAATATCAGGCATTAACAGAACATAACTTTGGAAACAAAAGTCTGTAACTTTGGAAAATCAGATTTTACATAGAGAAAAATGAATTCAGTAACTCATGAGTTGCTGTTATGTGGCCCATGAGCCGACTGAAACCAGATACTCATCTCCCCTGTGGACATACGCAACTCAGAATGAATTCCAATCAGTGCTGTAAGTCAGACTGTATCATTGATGTTTTATTAAGTGCTAAACATCCAGAATACCTTGTGCAAAAAAACTGTTGTAATTGAACAATCCCTTCCCTATTCAGATTGGCATTTATTTTTCCTTTCTTCTCTCTCTTATCTTCTCTCCCTCAGGCGGATACAACAACCAGTTTTCTCCGTGCTGCACGCTCAGGTAATCTGGAAAAAGCTCTAGACCATATCAAAAATGGAATAGACATCAACATAGCGAATCAGGTGAGAAAAAAAAAATCCATCCTGCAATGTCAAGCATCAAGCCATGTGCGTGAGTGTGTATGTATAAGTATTACCCTTAAGGTTTAATTTGTTTAAAATGATTGGTAACACTGTACATTATTTGAGTTTCATTTGGTAATAAACTAACAATCAGCAATATATTCTTAAATGTTCATGTTCATGTTAGTTTACAGTGCATTAACTAATGTTAACAGATACATATTTTGTTAAAAAGTTGTAGTAAATGTTGAGATTAAAAATAACTAAGATTAATAAGTGCAGTAGTACTTTTAAAAAACAAATCCTGTGAAAATAATGCCATAAAATAGTTTAAATGTAACTCTACACCCTTGGTTCATTTAGTATTCATAAAGCCATGAATATGCAAATTAGTTCCCACCTCCACTCAATCACACAACCTCGGAAATATTGGTTTAACTCAGCCATATATGTTTTGAACCAGAAACTGATTCAGAAAAAGAGTGAATTATCAGGCCTGTTTCTAGTAGGGGGTACTACTCAAATGACATCAAGAGCACCCTCAGTTGATACCGTAATAATATCATATTGATGAAACACATTTGGTTAACGTTCCAGTGCATATTTGTGTTTGCGCTCCAGAGAGCGTCAAATGTTTCTATTTACAACGTGTTCTTGCGGCGGTGAGCGATGTAGCCAATCACAGACATGTTTGTTGATCTCTTAAACGCAGTGGCCAATCAGAGGTGTTTAATTTAGTCAGAATCCACTCACAAGTCAATACTGTTATACTGCTGACATGGAAGCAGACGAAGACGATGATGAAGAGAACCCAAGTGCAGTTTATTTACAGTGTCCAAAGATGCAAAACATGAAACATAAAGTATAAACAAAATCAAAAACATGAAACAAACCATGAACAAACTTGACTATGAACATACCTGGCACATGGAAGTATGGAACAGCATACATACTTCAATACGTAACATCTAGATAAGGCAATCATGAGGGCTTAAATACGTGATACAGGGGAGCACGTGACTAACACAACCAATGAAAAAACAAAACCACAAAACAGACGTGACAAAACGCTGAGTTTTTGTTCAGTGGTGAGTTCTGCATGTTGACACATCCTCTCATTAACAAAGTGTAGACATGATGTAAATAACAGATTCATTGTGCAGTGTTGACAACTTTATTGATTATAACAGTACTTTGTCAGATCTCAAACTGAGATGAGTAACAGCTTTTTTTATTATAAAGGGAGCGGCCTTTATGTGTTTTCTAGGCTATATATAATTCATTCAGAATTTTAATAAAAGTCAACAAATAATGGTAATTTATATGATTAGCCTTTGGCTGATTTGACTACGTTATCAAACAGCTAATAATTTGTTGCTAATTTTACACAAACCATTTTCCCGTTAGCTTTCTAAAAATCATCATTTCTAGAAATAATGATATTAAAAGCCCCGCCCCACTCATTGATGGGATTGGTTACAAGTTTGTGACCTAGGAATTAGGGGCGGTTGCAAACCGTGTTTTTGGTACACTGCAGATTTAAGGAGAAAATATTCCGCAGTGATGTTGACTGATGAATTTGCACATGGTTTGTCTTAAAGGATTAGATTTTTTAAATGAAAATTATCCTAAGCTCACCCTCAAGCCATCCTAGGTGTATATGACTTTCTTCTTTCTGATGAACACAATCGGAGATATATTAATAAATTTCATGACGCATCCGAGCTTTATAATGGCAGTGAACAGGGGTCATGAGTATGAGCTGAAGAAAGTGCTTCCATTCACATGGAAGAGATATGGAAGAAACAGCAATGCATTTGTGTAAGAAAAAAAATCCATATTTAACCAGTTATGAAGTCCATATTCCGCCAGACCGCCTTCCGTATTCAAGTTATGAAGAAAGTGTAAACTGGCAGCATCGGTTACACTTTTTCCGTAAGTTGAATAGGGAAAGCATTGGATGTAGCGTAGGCTTTTTGAACTTCAAGAGTTTTACACTTTATCCGTACGTTGAATACGGCTCTAGGGGTTGAATAATAACCCCCCTGGAGTACGTTTATGATGGATGGTCATGGATGTGGATAGAAGCACTTTCTTCAGCTCATACTTTTGACTCCTGTTCACTACCATTATAAAGTTGGGATGCATCAGGATATTTCTTAAAATATCTCCTACATCAGAAAGAAGAAAGTCATATACACCTAGGATGGCTTGAGGGTGAGTAAAGCTTGGGGTAATTTTCATTTGAAAGTGAACTAATCCTTTAAAGCATATTTAAAACACCCCATAGGCAGATATTTAAAGGTCCCGTTTTTCGTGGGTTTTTTTAAGCTTTGATTGTGTTTATAGTGTGCAATATAACATGTGTCATGTTTTGCGTGTAAAAAAAAACAGTATTTTTCACATAATTTACTTATCTGTATACCGCTGTTTCCACTGTCATAAAAACGGGCTGATGACTTCCTTGTTCTATGAAGTCCCTCCTTCAGAAATACGTAACGAGTTCTGATTGTGCCAGCGGTTCCTGTGTTGAGATTCGACAGCAGCTTAGCTTACCAGTTGTGGTCCATAAACAACGCCTTCTCCAGACAAAGAGGGAACTGCTCCATCTTTCAAGAATAATCTTTGTGCGAATCCGGCATTAAACTGATTGAGATTGAGGAAGCTGTCTTCAGCAAAATGTGCTGCACATAGTTTTACATGTGGATTATAATTTTCGGGAACCGAGTTAAACATAAATTGTAACCATTGATCTCTAAGTACAGTGTCCATGGGAAGGCCAAACAAAGGTGATTGGACTGCGGGATGAAAATAACAGCGTTTCAACGACATGGCGACAAACACACTCTACAAACGCAACTCTTGCTCTTCTCCGTTGGAGCGCGTTAGTCAAAAAACTGTTTTAGTGATGTCATTAAAGAAGGAAGTAGAGGGATGTAGTCCAAACTGGCCGTTCGATGTAGGCGACTTCTGTTAAATAAAATATCTCGCTTGGCATTGAACTTTGAGGTTTAAAATTTTACAGATTTTATTTATACTCTAACAACGTTTGAAAAAGTTTGAAACATGGGATCACGAAGAACGGGACCTTTAAACAACATTAAAAACTTTTTAAAAGATTTTTACCACTTTAACAAAGACTTCTTATTATTATTACAGTTATGAATGATACCTCAAATCATGGAAATTGTTGAGGAGATTTTTCAATTTTAATTTCTGTGATTGATAAAACACCTAAAAAAATCATTTTAGATTTATTTTAGAGGACAAAACACCTAACAACCACCCAAACAACCTAGCAAGTCCATAGCATCATGCTTGAAATCTCTCAGAACTCTTTAGCAACTGCATGACAACACCAGTCTCACATCCACCCCTTGAAAGCCAAAAGTAACTTTGAAGCCCATTAATAGTACTGGCTAAATTCAGAAATTGCTATTTAGAGCTATAAATTCATTATATTGTAGATTACGGTCTACATCTCTCCCTCTCTCTCTCTCTCTATCTCTCTCTCTCTCCGTGTGTGTGTTTGTTTGCACAAGTGTGTGTGTTTTCGCATCTGTATTAACCCCCCAATGCTCGTGTGGTCGGACAGTACAGCTGTGTTTACAGTGTCAATACAGAGCTGTGTTCAATGCCCTAATCAGTAAATTGCCATAATTAATCAAGCCAGCATGTCTTCCTCCTCTAACCCCACACCAGTCATGCTTTTGCAACCACTTGCATCATAACACTTGCTTACTTGCTTTAAATAGCATATTGTGATATTTGCAGGAGAGCTATGTTTGGTTCTCAGAGATGGGTTAGTGAATGGACCTGAGAAGTTGGCTGGCTTCCCGCATTGAAAAGCTCTGAAAATGAACGCCCACTCTGTATGCTTGCAGCCTGAACTCTCTCGCTCACACACACACACATGCAAACACAAACAAAGACACACACACGTAGACTACTATACCACCTTTTAACATCATTCGACAGACAGGATTCCATCAGGAACCTGTCACGGCCTCCGATATGCAACCTAGACTAAATTTCAGTGCGTCTTGGAGGTTTTTATAGTTACGTGTTTGGATAAACTGAAGGTATACTTCCCCTGTGTGATGCTGATATCACAGCGTGAATGTCTCTGTGCTGTCGCAACACATTCTGTGAAGAGCTTAGACTGGTTTTGACAGTGAGACGGATTAAGCCCTCAGCACGGATGCTTTGGGACTAGAGAAAATTCAAGAATCAGCAAAACCATATTTTAAAGCTCAGAGTGTTTGCTTAATTTACACCTCAGCTTAAAGTAAGTAATAATTGTTAAAGAGATTTTTAGACAATTGATGATCTTGTCATAGAGGGTCATTTGTCTTTATTTTACAGGTGATGAACTAACAGTGGTAAATAGCTGTAATGTTATTAGCCTTTTTATTTATTAACATCTGATGATTAAATAGCCCAAAATAATCTAAGGATCAGAAAAATTGTTCATATGGACCAAAGGTTTAGATTTATTTTAATTTAATTTAACTATTTACTGAAGCACAATACATTTCCTTATACAGTAGTTTGTATAAAAAACAGAGTGAAAATTAAGTCGTTATTCACTTAAAATCTATTCTTGTACATTCTTTTGTATATTAATAAAATGCAAAAAATGCAGTGTAAATTGTTTTGGATAAAGGTGTCTACCAAATGCGTAAATGTAAATTGCTTTTTTGTCTTTTTAGAAGCTTGAAAGCTTCAGTCCCCATTCAAAATTTCATGACCAGAAATTCTCCTTCTGTGTTTAATGATAGTAAAAAAAAATCATTCAAACAATTGTGGCCCTATTTAGGAATTTGGCATAATTTGTCTGAAATACTTATACACTCATTTAAAAGATTGAGGTCAGTTAGTTTTTGTCTATTATGCTCACCAAGACTGCATTTATTTGACCAAAAATACAGTAATATTGTGAAATATTATTACAGTGTAAAATAACTGTTTTAAACTGCATATATATGGACCAATAGAAAAATGAAAGATCCATTGTTGGCGATCTATGCACATGTAAACACCATTAAGCACGTTCAGAGAATATTAATGCCAAGTGGGCATGTTTGGCTGTTATCATCAGGGCTCCTCCCCACTGTCTGCAAGCATTCCTCCATCTCCATTCTGTCTTACTCTCCTCTGCGCATGCACTGTGCAACTGCAGTAGGAGCTCATTAGAGATGAGTGACACTGCAGTATGAAGGGGATTCCAGTCAGACTAGCAGAGCAGAGCCCCCCTATGGCCGAACCAGGCTACACACTTAGCATCCCTACAAAAGCACACACTGTACCATGTGCCGTTCTCCAATCAGCCTTTACCTCTCCCAGCCTTTTTGTTGGTTTCCTCTGCCGCTCTATTTACACACCCTGTTTAATGAGAGCTCCACAGATCTGTACAAGTCTCAGTGCTTCACTGTGTTATTTTTAGGCTGCCCTCCTCTCAGTGAGTCATTTGACAGGTAGACGGGGAGAGATAAAGAGATAAACTTGAAATGTGTCAGGGTGTTTTTTTTTTTTTTTTTTTTTTTGAGACTGACTTTTTCAGCACCTCATGTTTTCTCTTGTATTTGCAGAATGGGCTTAACGGGTTGCACTTGGCCTCCAAAGAAGGCCATGTTAAGATGGTGCTGGAGCTGCTGCACAATGGCATTGCCTTGGAGACTACCACAAAGGTAAATCTACTTTCTTCAGTCAATCAGGCTTCTTCTGGCAAGCCAAAAACAGGTTTATAAATGAGATAGTTCAGACTCTGAAGTTGTGTCCCAAATGACACACCATACACAATGTACTTTTACTATGTACTAAACCGTGTAGTGTATACATTTTATAAGGTTATTTTGTCATTCAGCATCAAAGTCTCATAGTTACGTAATAAAGCTGCAACAGCTGATTGCATGAAGTGTCCAGCATTCCACACTTTGTTTTTTGGTTAATTAAGTGCATCATCTGGGTATTTCAAGTGTACTTTTTCTATTTGGAATTTTCAGTGTGAACACACTACTACGCTCACTACTTATACTACAAAACAACATAGAATAGTGCATAAGTATGCAAATTGGGACACACATTAAATTCTGATTGGCTGAGTTGCTACAGTACATGCTTGGCAACCGAAAACAGTCATTGGCCTACAGATAGGCTACTAAACTCTTGCCTGGTGGAATAAATATTTATTCTGAATATCTCTATTAATAAATAACTATTTTTTGAACATTGCCATTTGTCATATTGGATATTTAATAAAGTTACCATTTTACAAAGTTGTGCATTTAAAATGTGCAGTTTCTCTCATCAGTCAATAAATGCAAAAAATCAGACAGATAAAAACAATAGCAAGCAACATGAGCAAAAATAAAAGCAAAATAAACTCAAATCAAATTCTTCAATATATTCTATAGAAGTCAGATTTTTCTCTTTATTGTATTTACATGACTATTCTTTTTATAGAAAGGGAATACTGCTCTTCATATTGCTGCTCTGGCCGGTCAAGAGAAAGTGGTTGCAGAACTGATAAATTATGGTGCCAACGTCAATGCCCAGTCTCAGGTTGGTCTGAGCCTCAAGACATGAATCAACAAACACAGAAACATGTTGATAAAAAGCTTAATTCATTTGTTCTTTGTTGTTATTTTGTGTTTTGCAGAAAGGTTTCAGTCCCCTGTACATGGCAGCACAGGAGAACCACTTGGAAGTGGTGAAATATCTACTTGAACATGGAGCCAATCAGAGCCTTCCAACAGAGGTGAGTGACACTTTGAAATCAAACACAGCAGAAATCAAAACCCAAATGAATCTACAACTCTTGATTTCATCCCCCAGGATGGCTTTACTCCTTTGGCGGTAGCTCTTCAGCAGGGTCACGAGAACGTGGTGGCCCTCCTGATAAACTATGGCACCAAAGGCAAAGTGCGTCTTCCGGCCCTGCACATCGCGGCGCGCAATGACGACACGCGCACTGCTGCCGTACTGCTGCAGAACGACCCAAACCCAGACGTCCTCAGCAAAGTATGTGTGTTTGTACACATCTGAAAGGTTTTATCTCACCACACATTATGACTCACTAAGCTCAGTGTAGCCGCTCTTGGCTTGTAATTGCAGAGATGACTATGTGACAAGATAAACAGAACTGACTTTGTTTAAAGATCCATCAGCGTAGGTTTTCCTGTTTTGTACATATACTGAATCAATGAAATATGACACTCTTTTCCCGTAGACCGGCTTTACTCCCCTCCACATCGCAGCCCATTATGAGAATCTCAGTGTAGCACAGCTTTTGTTAAACAGAGGAGCCAACGTGAACTTCACGCCGAAGGTCAGTTCAACTCTTACGTTAAATGCCGCTTCCTGCTACATAAATGATTACATGAATTCTCACTTACTCCTTTTCTCTTAAAGAATGGCATCACTCCATTACATATCGCTTCCAGGAGGGGGAATGTGATTATGGTGCGGCTTCTGTTGGATAGAGGAGCTCAGATAGATGCCAAGACTAAGGTACAGTATCCATTAGGGACATTGAATACTAAAATATTAATTACTTATATATTCACGCGCACTTCAATATTGACTAGTTGACTAGTCTAGGGGGCACGTTTTTGTGCTCAAAAATAGTTGGACAGGGCAAGAATAAAACAGAGCAGAAGCATTTCAAAATGTGATCGTAATAATAATAAATAATGCACCTTTTATTCATAAAAATGCAGCAAAGTGCTTAACAGGTCAGAATATAGATCTGAAAAAAATTGTGACAAAATAAAATGAGATGGATTAGTTAAGTTAGATTTAGTATAATCTAAATAGACTAGTCGGTTGGTTTGATGACTAATTGACTAGTCGATCCTCCTGTATCCATCCAACAATAATCACATCTCACAGTGACATTATTTACTGGCTGAGATGAAAAATCACACTGCTGAGACTGCTGAATCTGACTTATTTAAGTCTAGCTCGTGGAGAATGACCTATTTTACTTCCTCATGGGAAAAACAGGTATTTTCTCTTTGTGACAACTTGCTGTTTTAATGGTATACTTTAAAAGGACAGGAAATGCAGATAATGTAGGACGCATTAAAACGTGGCTGATAAATTTCCAGAGATGCTTATTCTTTCCGTTATCTGCAGGATGAGCTGACGCCGCTGCATTGTGCAGCCAGGAACGGTCATGTACGTGTGGTTGAGATCCTGCTAGACCAGGGCGCTCCTATTCAGGCCAAGACCAAGGTGGCTAAACTATATTGCTAAGACGCAGTGTTGGGGGCAACGCATTACAAGTAACTTGCGTAATCAGATTACTTTTTTTCAAGTAACTAGTAAAGTAACGCATTACTTTTATATTTACAACAAAATATCTTAGTTACTTTTTCAAATAAGTAATGCAAGTTACTTTGTTTTCCCATTTATTGACTGACAGCTCTCCTGTCCCCATGTTGAGAGATATCATGAGTAAGTGCAGAGGTGTTGTGTGAGCTGTGTAAACATGATGGTTATTCTAGACTAATTGTGAGCATACATTTACTCATTAAATTCTTCTCCTGTGTCCTATTCTTCTGTATCCCAGATTGGCAGCACAGCTGAAAGACTAGTTTGTTTGAACTGTGCCCTCTACTGTACAGGCGTGAATTTACATTTCCTTCAGCCTGAGGCTTATTTATTTCACTTTTGGTGTGAAAGGGCTGTAACATTTGCCAAAAATAGAACTTTCTTGTTGTTATAAAAATAAACAAACAGTCCAGCCCAGATGAGAAAAAATAACGCATAAAGTAACGTAACACATTACTTTCCAAAAAAAGTAACTAAGTAAATTAGTTACTTTTTTAGGGAGTAATGCGATATTGTAATGCATTACTTTTAAAAGTAACTTTCCCCAACACTGCTAAGATGGGCCATACTGTAAGAGATTTTTAGCTTTATTGCTGGTGTAATCATGCTGTTCAGTTATAATAATGTCTTCCCCTTGCAGAACGGTCTATCTCCCATCCACATGGCAGCACAGGGCGATCACATGGACTGCGTGAGGCAGCTGCTGCAATACAACGCAGAGATCGATGACATCACCCTCGACCACCTGACCCCGCTGCATGTTGCAGCACACTGTGGGCACCACCGCATGGTCAAGGTGCTGTTGGATAAGGGGGCAAAAGCTAATGCCCGTGCTCTGGTTAGTGCATCTGCCGTTTTCTTTTCTCTCTGCTTATCTTTTACCTTTTTTTTTATCTCTTTTAATTAATATTGTCAGTTAATGTAACTGAATTGTACATAGTAGTCTCAACTTGGTCCTCCATACCTCCCATTTAATAGTGTACAACTGTATACAGTGTATATATTAGTTGATTTTTTTTTTTTTGGTGGATTTTTCAGAATGGATTCACTCCATTGCACATTGCCTGCAAGAAGAACCACATGCGGTCCATGGACCTTCTGCTGAAGCACTCTGCATCTCTGGAGGCCGTGACTGAGGTCAGATTACTCTCCGCCTGTCACTTTGATGGATAACCTCTATTCACTTTGCACCATCTTGACCCTTGTAGAAAATAGAAAGGCTATGAAGGAATGAGCAGTGACATATTCAGGATTACTTTGGGACAAGAATATATTAACATTGGCATTTGAGGTCATTACTTTTTTTAATATAAATATATTCAGCAAGGGCACATCAAATCGATTAAGTGACAGTGAAAACATTTATAACGGTACAAAAGATTTGTATTTCAAATAAATGCTATTCTTTTGAACTTTCTATTCATCAAACAATCCTGAAAAGAAATGGATCACAGTTTCCACAAAAATATTAAGCAGCTGTTTTTAACATTAATAGTAATTCAGTTTCTTGAGCACCAAATCAGCATATTAGAGTAATTTCTGAAGGACCATGTGAAGGAAAATTTAGCTTATTCAGCTTTGCCATCACAGGAATAAAATAAGTTTCGAAATATATTAAAATAAGAAACAGTTATTTTAAATTGTAAAGAAACATTCAATTGAAGGACAGAACCCTTTAACACATGCGTGTTCTTGTCTCTTAGTCGGGTCTGACCCCACTTCATGTGGCTGCGTTCATGGGGCATCTCAACATAGTGAAGAGTCTTCTTCAGAGAGGAGCTTCACCCAACGCTTCTAATGTGGTAAGAACGGTGTATGTGTTTATAGCCTCAGATATACTGAACAATCGAATCCCCAAGGCACGGCTCTTCTGCTTTACAAACTGGCTAACGTCTTTAGCAGCAATTATGGCAGTAGTCACAGTTTTCTTTTCAGAACTAAACATTTGTGACTGTATTAAAATGTGCCATTGTAGAAAGTGGAGACCCCTTTGCACATGGCTGCCAGAGCGGGGCACTGTGAGGTGGCTCAGTTCCTGCTACAGAACAATGCGCAGGTGGATGCCAAAGCGAAGGTATGCCAATCATACAAGCTGTTTTATCTTCATTTGTTTTTAAAATCTCATGTTTCCTCTATTTCTCTCTTCCCTTTCACAGGATGATCAAACCCCCTTGCACTGTGCCGCTCGAATGGGACATAAGGAGTTGGTGAAGCTGCTTTTGGAACATAAGGCCAATCCAGACTCGGCCACCACGGCAGGCCACACTCCTTTGCACATCGCTGCCCGTGAGGGACACGCCCAAACCACACGCATCCTGCTCGACGGGAATGCCCAACAAACCAAAATGACCAAGGTTCTCTTCTCTCAGTTAACCCTTTGCTAAACCCCACCTTAAAGTCAGTTGATATAGTCTTTTCTATTGTGGTGCATATCTAAATGAAACAGCTTTTTAAACGAGACAAAATGCAGGACGGGACTTCATTTTGGCCATTGATTGGATTGTTAGATAGTTACCTATTGGTGGATCTCATGTGAGTGACAGGTTGTCCCACAATCGCTCCAGTAAACACGTCATCAGAGAAGAGATTTTTTTGTAAGGGGGAGTGGAAGTTATTTTGATTCGAGATTACAAGGGCACATAAAATTTTAAAAGTATAATGATGTGCACTGACAATTGTTTACAATATTCCATAACAAAGAATTGTCAATTTTGATTTCATGCTAAAATGCTACCGACGAATCATACCTTAAAAACTGTTGAAGTCCATTTAAGTCAAAATCATATTCATTCCTGTGTGACATTCTGTTTGAGTTACAGTAACCAAGGTGGGTGGAGCCTAACAAAGAGTAATTTACAACAAAATATGCACATCTCCACCTGCATTCTCATTATGTATATCTGCTTTTTCTTACAGAAAGGATTTACCCCTCTACATGTAGCATGTAAATATGGGAAAGTGGATGTGGCGGAGCTTCTTTTGGAAAGGGGGGCCAATCCAAATGCAGCTGGAAAGGTAATTCATCAAGACGAACATCTGATATCTCAGTACTATCAGATGACAGTCAGCAGTAGCTGACTGAGGCCATGTGTCTCCTCTCTCCCATCTCAGAATGGCTTGACCCCTCTGCATGTGGCCGTCCATCACAACAACCTTGATGTAGTCAAGCTGCTGGTCAGCAAGGGCGGCTCTCCGCACAGCACGGCGAGAGTAAGATACACATATACACCTATTCTGAGCTGTGATGTTAGCAGTCTATTTCACTCTTTTAAAAACAGTTCAAGAAAAATGGTCACTTTTACTTTTTTTTTCCATTTGACAGAACGGCTACACGGCCCTGCATATCGCAGCCAAACAGAACCAACTAGAGGTGGCGAGCAGTCTTCTGCAGTATGGAGCTAATGCCAATGCAGAGTCACTACAGGGCATCACCCCGCTTCACCTGGCATCACAGGAGGGGCAACCTGACATGGTGGCACTGCTCATTTCCAAGCAGGCCAATGTGAACCTGGGCAATAAGGTGATACAGTGTTAAGCTTTGATTAATAAGTGTTTAGTTTAGGTCAGCAGTGTCAAACTCATTTAAGGTTGAGGGCCGGATAGGAAAAAATTTAACCATGTGCAGGTAGAATTACCTTTTTTATATCTTAGTGTGTTAACATTTAACCTACATTAATATTAAACATACAAACTACAAATTAATTGGCAAGAAAACTACAAAAACAGTAATTACAGTAATTATGATTTTTCATTGCTGATTCCATTTTTTTTTTTTTTTTGCCAATTCCGATACCAGTTGCTGATTTTTTTTCTTTGTTTAAGCAAATTTATTTGTTGTTTATTTGCTCTATAACAGACAAACTGGCCTTAAACAAAATATATATATATCTGTAGCCATTTGAAATTAGAGGCAAGCCCTACATTTTAATCATGATGTAAACAAAGATCCTACATACATGTAGCATCAGGTTTTTTTAATTAGATTCAAAGATTTAAAGCAAAAACAGAATGGTCTGACTTTTGTTTTGTGAAATTATGCTATAATTATACTGTAAGACACCTGCACAAAACAAAAACAGCAGACGGACTGAATGAAAATGCAAATTCACTCTCTTATGGCTATATACAAAGCAGTGCTGCGCTAATAAACACTGCTTTATACGGAGGTAAGATGACAAGAAAATGCTGTCGAAACTCTTCTGAAGACAGTTACCTTATTAGATATATTCATATTAACCCCATACCCCAATTTCAATATTTATCTTTTTCTTCCTATATTTCATGAACAGTGAGCTTTCTGTGCATGGTACAGTTTTTGCTCTGCTGGTGCATCTGTGTCCTTCTCTTTGCGTCCATCTTCAGTGTGCCCCGTCTGGTCTGTGTTAACGTCCTGGTTGCAGACTTAGTAATTATAATATTCCCACACAGATGACATTTCGGAAAATGATTGCACAGCAGTTTGTGTGCAAGCACGGTATAGAGATCACCCATGGCCTATTTTCTATTATTGTTCAAATCATCCCCTGGGCCGGATTGGATACCCCTTGTTTAGATCATAGAAAGTAAATAAATAAAAACCTACATAAAAAAAAAAAAAAAAAAAAAAAAAATTGAGATTGGAAGAATAACTAGAGGAATAGGAAAGGATGCATTTAATATCTATCTGATATCATTTGTGTGTGTGTTTGTACAGAATGGGCTGACACCTCTGCACCTGGTTGCTCAGGAAGGGCATGTGGGCATTGCAGACATGCTGGTGAAGCAGGGTGCATCAGTCTATGCAGCCTCAAGGGTAAGACACTTCAATGCACACACAAACGCAGCAGTGCCATCTGTAGAATGTCCTAGAATTTAGACCCCAAAGCCATGTGTTCTGTAGTCTATGCTACTGCTAAATCAACAAACAGAATCAAATTGTTTTGTTATTTGAAGAAAATATGAGTGGGTTTGTCCAGTACAAACCTTGTTACCCCTATGCTATGATATGGATAATCTTTAGGTCATTGCTATGTGTAGTCTAAGATGTTCTAAGTGTTTTAGGGTTGTTTCGATAAAGTTTCTAGTAAGGTGTTAACAGTGGTGGAGTTGTCTGGAAAAAAAAACAACCTAACCATGTCAGTAATAGCAATATTAATGCTTGTTTAGCAAACAAAAATACTAGGGGGATATTATGATCTTTATGAAATTCACAGTGAGTGACTTTTAACCTTTACAAAACCCATTCTTCACCCATTTAAATTGTTCTGGCTCTGAATCTAAGGGCCTGGGGTGTTGTAATATTAGTTGGCATTGATCTATATGTGCTGAAACCTTGCAGTTGTGGCCTAATGGTTAGAGAGTCGGACTTGTAACCCGAAGGTCACGGGTTCGAGTCTTAGTACCGGCAGGAAATGTAGGTGGGGGGAGTGAACGAACAGCGTTCTCTTCCACTCATATTACCCACAACTGAGGTGCCCTTGAGCAAGGCACCTAACCCCCAATCACTCCATGGGTGCTGCAGCAAAAATGGCTGCCCGCTGCTACAAGTGTGTGTTCACTGTGTGTGTGTTCACTACTGTGTTTGTACTGCGCTTAGATGGGTGAAATTCCGAGTATGGGACACCATACTTGGCCACACGTCACTTCACTTCACCTACTCATTTAAAGGGTTAGTTCACCCAAAAATGTGTCAAACCGCCAAACTGCTGAAATCAGGTGACTTTGGCGATCTGAATCATGAATCGATACACTGATTCATAACATTTCGAAGCTTCAGGAAGCAGTGTTTTGAAATCGCCCCATCACTATATAAGTCGTTATTTCGGTTTTTTTTGCACACAAAAACTATTCTCGTCGCTTCATAAAATGATTGTAAAACCACTGTAGTGAGATGGACTTTGTAACAACGTTTTTAGTACCTTTTATGGGTCTTGAGAGAGGAAATGACATTGCTAGCTATGGAGGACTTTCTGAGCCATCGGATTTCAACAGAAATATCTTAATTTGTGTTCCGAAGATGAACGAAGGTCTTACGGGTGTCGAACGACATAATTTTTGGGTGAACTAACCCTTTAACTGTTCACTTCCTTTCTTTTTTCTTTCTCCTCCTTTTTAATCTCTATCTCTTTATTAGATGGGCTACACACCATTACATGTAGCGTGCCACTATGGGAACATAAAGATGGTGAAGTTCTTACTTCAGCAGCAAGCACATGTTAACAGCAAGACCAGGGTAAGTGCTACACATCTGAATGTACTGTACACAGGACACTTTTTGTACACTTTTCGGTATATTTCCCCTCATCTTTTTTTCCCCCAGTTGGGATACACTCCTTTACATCAAGCAGCCCAGCAGGGTCATACAGACATCGTCACCCTGCTGCTGAAACATGGAGCCCTGCCCAATGAGATCACCACTGTGAGCAGACCCTCTTCCCCCATACTTGAAACACGACAATTTTTCTTGCCAAAAAATAGTATACACTGCTTAAATGTCTGATGAAGAGCATTTGGTGTGGGTAATTTTTGCTCTCATGCTGCCAGTCCTCTGCAGTAAACATAAGCTGTTATTTAGTAATTATCCTGCTGAATAGAGCAGCATGGCTAGAATACAGTGGCCCTAAAAATGATTTGTACACTTCAGTTGATATATATATCATATATTATTATATTATATTATATTTTATTATATTATTATATTATATTATATTTGCTATAATGATCATTTTTATAACATAATTTATATTTTATACACCGTATATTACATAAATGACTATTATTATTGCAAATGATCTCTCCCACCACACCAGACAGATAGAATATTATAAGATACATATGAGATTTGGTGACCTGACTGTATGTTATCTGTGGCAGAATGGGACGTCACCCCTGGGTATCGCTAAGCGGCTAGGCTACATCTCTGTCATTGATGTGCTCAAACTGGTGACTGAGGAATCTGTATCTGTGGTGAGAGTCACTTGCATTCTCATGAACTTTATCCAATCTCAGGTTGATATTTCAATCTTCAAAGCTTGATTTGTGGCTTTTATTCTGTCATCTTTCATCTTTTGATAATCTGGTTGTCGTTTTTGAATTGTACGACATTTGCCATCCTGACTTTTTCATATATTCCCTCTCTATCCCTCAGATCACCACTGAGAAGCATCGCATGAGTTTCCCTGAGACGGTGGATGAAATACTGGATGTGTCGGAAGATGAAGGTGCGTACGTGTGGCACATATTGGATTTAGCCTGAAGGATCATACTGCAGTAAATGCCACATTAAAGCGCTGATTCTCAGTTGCAGTGACAAGGTCTCAGTACCATAAGGTTGGTGCTAGACTCTCAATTAAAAACATAAGCCAGTTGGCAGATGGGTTGGTGGGTCATATCCCAAAAGTTACAGTCTGAAGTGAACTAGAGATTAGAGATGTTATCATACTTAAAGACTACTTACTTGATTGCACAGTGTGATTTACACATGTAGGATCAGTTGTGTAAATTAAATGAAATGTCATTTACACACCCCCATGACCCGTATGGCTTATTAAGCAGTTATTTAGCAGGATCCAAGCTGCTCTTTTTTATACAATTGAAATAAAACCAACATTAACTGAAATAAAATAAACGTATTTTAAGCTACTAGCATTTCTGATTTTTGTTTAAAGTACTAAAAAAATTAGCATTTGGTGTGGGTAATTTTTGCTGTCATGCTGCCAGTCCTCTGCAGTAAACATAAGCTGTTATTTAGTAATTATCCTGCTGAGTAGAGCAGCATGGCTAGAATACAGTGGCCCTAAAAATGATTTGTACACTTCAGTTGATATATATATCATATATTATTATATTATATTATATTATATTATATTATATTATATTATATTATATTATATTATATTATATTATATTATATTATATTATATTATATTATATTATATTATATTATATTATATTATATTATATTATAATTTTATTTTATATATATTTTATACACTGTATATTACATAAATTACTATTATTCCAAATGATCTCTCCCACCACACCAGACAGATAGAATATTATAAGATACAGATGAGATTCAAAACAAAACCAACATTAACTGAAATAAAATAAACTTATTTTAAGCTAGTAGCATTTCTGATTTTTGTTTAAAGTACTAAAAAAATTAAAATTAAATAAACTAAAACATAATACTATATAGACCTAATTGAACCTAATGAAAATGACAAAAACACAACAGAGACTTAAAATTTAAAATTAAAAACAATATATAAAAATAATCAAATTATTATTTATAAATTAAAAAAACTATTGTATATCAAGTATATCAGTGTTACTAAAATAACACTGATGGTGACCATGGTTGTAAAACATTTTAGATATCATTTATCAGACAAAGTTATCATAATGGCTTCAGAAGACTTGAAATATAGTGTTTGATTCGAATCAGAGCATGTGAGTGAATTGGAATTGGAGTGGTGTGACGCTCCGCTCAATATTCCACTCTGTCTGTGATCACTATGATCAGATGATTTCTTAACTGCTGTTTTCTCACCACTGTTATTTTTGTTGTATGTCTATTTTGTTATTGAGGGGAAGGTGCACAGCACATATTTACATATTCCTTTAAACGGAACTGCAATCAGTTAACAGTTTAGTGCTGCGAAGGTATTTCAAACTTCTTTCTATCCATAAGCAAAAAACTAAAAAGAACTTCGCTGTTAGTATATCAGAAAATGAATCTTTGCTCTACACTTCCTTTTAATTTCTTCTCTTTCTTTGTTCTTAACTTTGATGTTTATTTTGCATTAGGCTATGTCCCAGACAGCAACATAGTGTGGCCCAGATCCGGCCCACATCTGGTAAATGCGGGTTACACGTGGACAAGATGTGGGCCGGATCTGGACTGACACTACATTGCAGTCTGGGGTATAAGATGCGCAATTTCATTAAAACAATATTTAAATTCCATAACCTTACACTTATTGCTTATTTCACATATTCTCAAACCAGCTTATCACAAAGAGCATTCTGGGTTGAGCGAGCGGCCCTGAGCGGACTGAGCAAGCGGAGCGTAATATTCAGAAAGGCGTGCTCTGCTCCGGAGGAAATACTGCTCCGCTCACATGCTCTGATTCGAATGGAATACTTTTATGAGACTTTTGTGGTGCTTTTATGCTTTTATGTCTATTTTGATGCTTGACATCCATTGGTCTCTATCAAATTTCAATGTATGGAAAAGAACAGCTTGGACATTCTGCTGAACATTTCCTTAAGGATACGGAACAAAGAAAGTTTGAAAAGAATAATTAAAAGATGACAGAACTTCCATTTTTCTTTGGTCTATCCCCTTAAGCTTCATTGGCTCTAATCATTTTATGTGCTTGTTTCTTCTGAGAGATGATTGATAAATTTCCATTTATTTAGGACTTTAATGGATTGAAAAAGCAAAAGCAAGTATGTCATGATATTCTAAACCTACTGTAAATCTACGGTAGCATCGCCAGCCTGAAATGTTCCTTCTTCCTTCCTGCTGTAGGAGTTGCTCAGCTAACATTAGGTAGGAGCGTCTCCCACTCTCTGGCTTGGTTGTCCGGTACTGAGTGGTTCGTGAAATATGTGCCTCCATTTCAAGCACTCTCATCTTGTCTCTGACTCTCAAGTCTCTCTAACTGCTCTCTATTCTAACATGTCGCTTTGTGTTACTACGGCGTCAGCCCCTCATTATCGTGTGGTCATGATGTTTCTTTTCCTTTACTGACAGTAATGTGTTTGTGGATCCATCATTAACAGGACTGCATTTGAAATTACTTTGTGTTCTCAAAACTCTGTTTGTGCCAGGGTGTTTCTTCAACTATGGGTACTTTTGGCCTTGTGCAATAAATAAAAACACTTAAAACATATACTTTTATTCTTTATTTATGTCTAAAAGTGGATATACAGGCATTACAGGAGAATTCAGACTTTTAGATTATTTAATGTGTTTAGTTAATATTGTCTTATTTTGACACCAATCTCATATTGATCTCATATTATATATAAAAAAATGACTTTATATTACTTTATTTTATTAATGTTATTTGATTAATAGTATATTGTTATTTATATTAAATTATTAGTAACATTTTTATTTTGTTTATACATACATACATATGTATATAGATGGATATTTTCATATTTTTCATATTGGGTAAAACTATGAAAGTTATACATAAAAGGTATATCAAAAATAAATATTGAAGACATTGAAAAAGAAAAACATTGAAATGTGTTTGTTTCAGTTAAAATCAACAGCTGGGACCCGTAGTGCCCGTAGTTGAAGAAACGCCCATAGACGAGGTTCTCTTTATCTAAACACTATGGGAGTCACACTGGGAGTGGATAATTTTACTAATTGATGATGATTATTTGACTCAGCAGAGGGCTCCAAAATGAACTGATACAGTAGCTGTTTTACACGTCTCTGAACACCTGTGATTAAGCCCCTACAATAACATCAAACAATCTCTCCCATGCAGATTAAGTGTGATCTTCTCTGCACTACCGGGCATGCCCACTTCAGTAACCAATACCATGCAATCTTATGGAGTTTCTTGATTTCTTCATGTTTTCCATTGGCTCTGTTTGTGTCTGACTTCATTGCTTGGACTTGGTGAATGAGTGAAGGTACTTGTTTGTGCTTGACCGGGAATGATGGTGGACTGTGAATGCTGAAATGACTTCTGAGCTTTCCTTCCTTCCTCTTAATCATCCTTTTTCCTGCAAATCTCCTACATCAGTGTCTGTGACATATTTTGTGCTGTATGTAGGTGATGAACTTCTCGGGATGGATGGGGCTCGCTATTTGAAGCTGGATGACCTAAAAGACCAGGATGATGATTTTCTGTCCCCCAAGAAAACCCTGAGAGATTTTGAGAGCGGGATGGGCACGACGTAGGTCTCAAGAGCACAATGCAACATTTTTTTTCCTTTGACTAAGAACAAGAATAAACATTTTTTTTTACTTTAAAACGAAGTAGATTACAACTATCTCCTTCATTCTCTCCAGACCTTACTCTCCCGCAATTCCCAGAATTCCATGCGTGTCACCTGAAACTGTCATGTTGGACCAGGTATTGTTCTTTTCTGCTTCATGTGCTGAAATAAGAAATGTTCGTTGCTAAAAAATCCAGGTCTGGTGTTATCTAACTGGTCAAAGATTTTCAATAGATGGTCTAAGCCAGCAGTTCTCAACCATTTTGACACCATTGTCCACAACAAAATTTGAAGGTCCCCTTAGCCTTCAATTTAGTTTTGAAAACTTATTTTAATCTATTTGTACTCCTAGTTTCTGTAAATTAAAACAAAAACTAAAATAATTGCAGTTAAAATAATTACATTTACATAATAATTACTAAAATAATTACAGGTTTTAAGAACTGAATGTTCTGCAGGGTTCCTGGGTTTTAACCAATTAATTTACATGACTTTTCCAGTCTTTTATTTCAGAATTTACTGGATAAGGATTAAGGATAAGGATTTTTTAAAAAACATTTTTACACTTTTACTTCCCAATACAATATTTTAGAGCTTTGCATAACTAGACATTTTTTTTATTTTATTTTTTGTTATTTTCAGCCTTCATTTTGACCCTCTGTCTGAAACTATCCAATTGTAAAGGGTTAGTTCACCCAAAAATTAAAATAATGTAATTTATTCTACACCCGTCTTTCGTTCATCTTCGGAACACAAATTAAGATATTTTTGATTAAATCCATTGCCTCAGTGAGGCCTCTATTGCCTGCAAGATAATTAACACTTTCAATGCCCAGAAAGCTGCTAAAAATAGTTCATGTGACTACAGTGGTTCAACCTTAATAATATAAAGTGACGAGAATACTTTTTGTGCACCAAAAAAAAATAAAAAACTTTTCAACAATATCTAGTGATGGGCGATTTCAAAACACTGCTTTGAAGCTTTACGAATCACTGATTCAAAACAAAAGATTCGTAAAGCTCCAAAGCAGTGTTTTGAAATCGCCCATCACTAGATTTTGTTGAAAAGTCATTATTTGGGGTTTTTTTTGGCGCACAAAAAGTATTCTTATTGCTTTATAATATTAAGGCAGAACCACTGTAGTCACATGAACTGTATCAAATATGTTTTTAATAGCTTTCTGGGCATTGAAAGTGTACAGTAAATTAACTTGCTGGCTATGCAGGCCTCACTGAGCCATCAGATTTCATCAAAAATATCTTAATTTGTGTACTGAAGATGAACAAAGGTCTTATGGGTGTAGAACGACATGAGGGTGAGTAATTAATGATTATTAATGAATTTTTATTTTGTGGTGAACTAACCCTTTAAGGGCAGCTCCTTTAAGGCTTATCAGTAAATGGTCACTGTTATGATTGGCTAACATGATTGCATAGGAAACATTATCAAGGCCCCTTTACTGTTGCACATGAGTAAGTGTTTTGAAAACAGTATAAAAATCCGTATAAAATCGTCATTTACAAAAAAAGTGTTATGAAATAATGTAGTTAGTTTGTGATGCAGCTGCTGTCAGATCCAATACAGTCGGCTGCTTTAGTTATGCCTCGTTGACAAAACAAAATGCTTAGAACAAACATATAATCCTCAGACGAGATCTGGGACACCATTGAAATAAACCATCCACTTGTTTCCCACTCTGGGATTCTTCTAAAGTCTGTACAGAGACTCAAATGAGCTGTTTAAACAGGATGCACCAGAGCAAACGTATTTTCACTCTTCCATTTGTCCTGTTGTCAGCAGTGGAGTATGTCAGAAACTGAATGCGCATTTGTTTCCAGTGTAGACAGTGTCAGTGATTATAATGGGTTCTACTTGCTTTTGACGTGACGCTCACATCCAGTGTAGGCCAATGTCAGCTGTTAAGTGACTGAATGCCAGTGGGCGTGGCCTATAGAGCAATGATGTATGACTTGCTCTGGAGTAAGTCATATGCAAATGTATTTAGCCGTGTGTTGTCACAAATCCCACAATAGCCAAAGGAGCCATTTTTGGAGCTTTTTTTTGTTCATAATGAGGAGGATGTTTTAGGCTATTAACTGTTTTAATGCTACAAAGACCTCTTATATGTCAAAAGATTAAAGCAAATTTGATTTCTCATATCATGACCCCTTTAAGTTATTTTGAGGCCCTCTTGAAGTTTGCAGAGGCCCTGGCTAAGAACCACTGGTCTAACCTGGTAGACCTCTTTTTTTTTAAAGTTGGTTAGGACTGGTAGACCAGCTTGGCTAAGCTGGAAGAAGTTAATTAGAGTTAATTTTCTAAACAGCTTGACCAGCTTCTATGACCTGGTTTTCCGAGCAGAGTTGACCCTTTCTCTCTTTACACTCATAAAGCTGTCATTGTACCTCTGTTTGTGTGTGTCTTTGTGTCCGTGTGATCTGTGCTACTCCTGTGTGTCTGCAGCACACACCTGTCCCTTTGCCAAAGGAGTACGACGAGGACTCTCTAATCCCCAGTAGTCCAGCCACAGAGACCTCAGACAACGTTAGCCCAGTGGCCAGCCCCATCCACACTGGGTCAGTGCACGTACTTCACATTCAGCCTAAACAAATCCAGTAACCGGACGTTACGAACACTTCTCACCGCTTTTATCTCCGTATTTATCTGTTGGTCAAAAATGCTTATTTTTATACCTGTCTTCACTGTCATCTTGTGTCTAGGAGTAGGTTCTTTTGAAGAGGTTTTAGATTTATACTGGGCTTCCAGCTATTTTGAAAGTTCATTGTGCCTGATTTGCTCACCGGCTGCTTGTTTGACAGGTTCCTGGTCAGCTTCATGGTGGATGCGAGAGGCGGGTCCATGCGGGGCAGCAGACATAATGGTCTGCGTGTGATCATCCCGCCACGGACTTGCGCCGCCCCCACACGCATCACCTGCCGTCTGGTCAAACCACAGAAGCTCACCACCCCACCTCCTCTAGTGGAGGGAGAGGGACTCGCATCTCGTATTATCTCTCTAGGGCCTTCCAGTATGCAGTTTCTGGGGTAAGGGTGTGTGTGCGCACACGTGTGCAATAAGGATAGCAATTGCTTGCAATTCTAGTTGTGCTATTTTGGTTCCTTAAAAGTGCAATGTGTAAAATTTGGGAGGATTTATTGACAGGAATGCAATATAATATACACGTAACTATGTTTTCAGAGGTACATAAAGAGCTTACATAATGAACCGTTATGTTTTTATTACCTTAGAATGAGCCATTTCTATCCCCCCCTCTATGTCAAGTTGCCATTATGTGCCAGCATGTTTCTACAGCAGTCCTAAATGGACAAACGCTCTACAGAGAAAGTTTCGTCACTATGTTCTTCTTCTAAATCGTTCGTGTATTTAGAGGCAGCTTGCATCGTCACTGCGTTGAACAGTTCCATTAATGACACTTTTAGTAGGACTGAGGCTATGCCTACATTAATCCGGGTACATTTGAAAACCTTTTAGACATTTTTAGACTGCTTTTTGAAGATGCTCTCCCAAGTGGATACATTTGAAAACCGTGTTTTTGCATTGTAGTGTGGACTGTGAAAACTGAGGTATTCGAAAACAATGAAGCATGTTAAGTCATTTGACATATTTTACCTATAGATATCTATGGTTAAATCAGCATGTGCAATGTGCTATTCATTTTCACAGTCTTGCTAAAGATAAATGCTACTTTGTACATCTTACAGGGGGCAGTCATGGCTTAATTGTTAGAGAGTCAGACTGGTAACCCTAAGGTTGCGAGTTTGATTCTCAATACCAGGAGGAAATTGGTGTGTTCACTACTCACGCTTCCTAATGTGTGTGTACTAATTTGGCTGGGTTACATGCAGAGGACAAATTGCGAGTATGGGTTACCATACTTGGCCGTCACGTGTCACTTTCTTTTTTCATTTTCATTTTACATTCCAGCAAAGATGACAGAAAATTTACTTGCAGTTGCTGTCCTGTGGCAAAACTTGAGAGCAATTGCACTTTAGACCATACGTGGAATAGATATTTTGAGTGCATCCTAGATGCACTAATAAGTTTTGCTAATAAAATAATCATGCCAGTAGAATAACTTTTGTTATGTCTTTTATCATCTCAATAAGCTTTTATTACATTTTACACTTTTGTGTGAAAAGAGCGTTTTAAAACTAAAACGCCATATTCAGATGTATCCGGATTAATGTAAAAGTAACCTGAGGAAGACAGAATGGAGAAAGTCCATTCTTCAATCTGAATTAATCATTCTGTCAAATAAAGACAATTTCATCTAATGGTTTTGCACCTTCCCATTATTCCCTTCAGGCCAGTGATAGTGGAGATCCCTCATTTTGCATCATTGAGCCGAGGTGATCGGGAACTAGTGGTTCTGCGAAGTGAGAACGGCTCCGTATGGAAAGAACATCGGAATCGCTATGGCGATGAAGTTCTGGAGACCATCCTCAATGGAATGGATGAAGGTATTGTCTTATGTTTCACTGAGAGGAATTCCCATAAGCCCAAAGAGAAAAGAGTTTTATTTTCTGTTTTAATTATGTAGCAGGAGGTACTAGCAGACAAATTACATATCACTTTACATTGCCCTCACAATTATTCCTGTAAGACTGACCTTATGACCTTGTTTTCTCTGGGTGCCTTCATCAGATCTGGAAAGTCAGGAGGAGCTGGAGAAGAAAAGAATCCGACGCATAATCTCCACAGACTTTCCTCTTTACTTTGCTGTGGTGTCACGTGTCCAACAGGAGAGCGATCTTATTGGCCCAGAGGGAGGTCAGCTGATAAGTAAGCTGGTGCCCCAGGTCCAGGCCATTTTCCCTGATACGGCGGTCACTAAGAGGGTCCGACTTGGCCTACAGGTGAGTTTTCAGGATGTAGAGAGTGAATGACAGTGAAGCAATATCATCACACATTACATTTCATACAAAATATATGATTAGAACCAGAAGAGGCATGCCCATTCAAACTTGATTATGAGTGCAACTTAATTTTTTTTAACCTTTTGATAAGTTGATAATTGTGTATTGTAGGGGAAAAAATTTATATATAAAATAATAATAATTATTAGTTTAAAGGTTGGTGCCTAAATTCAGAGGAGAATGACTGAAAATGATTTCAGCAATAACTGATTTATGAATTTTTGTGTTTTTTTGTTTCTTATCCTCTTGTCTCCACCCAGGCCCAGCCAATCCCTGATGA
The DNA here is from genome assembly GCF_024489055.1 of Chanodichthys erythropterus. Classification (NCBI taxonomy): domain Eukaryota; kingdom Metazoa; phylum Chordata; class Actinopteri; order Cypriniformes; family Xenocyprididae; genus Chanodichthys; species Chanodichthys erythropterus. The sequence goes on along the minus strand of NC_090242.1, from coordinate 21,419,470 downwards.
GCTGCTGACTCGGCAATTAGGAAACCAGGCCACATTCAGTCCCGTTGTGACAGTAGAGCCTCGTCGGCGCAAATTCCACCGACCAATTGGGCTGCGTATCCCTTTACCTCCATCTTGGAGGGAGAGTGTACGCGATGCCGGCGAAGGAGACACCACTAGCCTCCGCCTCCTCTGCAGTGTTATTGGTACGATCCACTTCTGATCTATTTCAAAGAAAACACTGTCTGAAATTGATATCTATGTTTTGGAGAAAGGAAGATTGTCTTGAATGGCAGTCTTGTTCAGCCTCAGCCAGATTTGATGTAGCTGTCCTGCCAAGCTGCTTGGAAAAGGCTGAAACAGACTGGTGTCCTGCCTGGAGAGGGACACTGAGATAAAGATAGACTCAGCAAGTTCATTCCAGATGGTGTTGGTTGAAAAAAAAAGGATTTTATAAAAAGCTGTAAACCTTCTGCAGGTGGCACCGCTCCTGCTCAGTGGGAAGACATCACTGGCACTACCAAGCTCATGTATTCCCACAACTGTGCCAACTTCACCACCAATGTATCAGCAAGGTGAGACACAAAAACACACAAGAATAGGGGCAAATTTACTAAACAGTTGCACTTCATTGTTGTATTTCATCTTATTTATTAAACGTCACCTATAATCTGTTTTAAGCTGTCACTAAATGCGCTAAAATATCACTGTACCATAAATATTATAAGGTCATTGCCATTCTTTTCATTGATAACATGTCTCAATTTACTGTAAATTAGGCTCATTATAAATTATGCTTTATTCATAAACCTCAGCACTATTTTCCTGCCACAATTAACATTGTAGATTTTAGTAGATTTTATTTTATTTTGTGTTGTGTTTTTGATGTTTGTATGCACTTTCTAGTGATAATTACAGCATTAATTCATTAAATGATGAAGTGTTTGCTACAGCACAGACAGTGTTACATTTATACACATTTACAAGTAAACATGGTCTCTTGTGACCTTATTTTTGTCCCTCTATTGTATGTGTTTCTGTCCTTTTTTTCGCTGTAGGTTCTGGCTGGCGGACTGTCCCCGAACGGCAGAGGCCGTGACCTTCGCCAACCTGCTGTACCGTGAGCTGATGTCAGTTCCATACATGGCCAAATTTGTTGTATTTGCTAAGATGAACGATGCCAGAGAGGGCCGCCTGCGCTGTTACTGCATGACTGATGACAAAATAGACAAAACCCTTGAGTTGCACGAGAACTTCTCCGAGGTGGCCCGCAGCAGGGACATTGAGGTTAGCTGACATAAAAGCATATGCATATGTCGTATATATATTTTTCTGATGTACACTAAAGAAAATCAGAAAAGTAAATATGATCAATATTCTTTTAGCATTGTTTTTAACACCATTGTCTTTTCTGTATGTGTTTGATGTGCATTTTGCAACGCATGTTGTGTGTCTTGCCTTATTTGCATCATAGTTTCAAAGTTTTAGTATCTCAATTTTTACTAATTTTTCAGCATTTTCAAATGGTAAAAAGTATGTTTATGATGCAGCTGTGTACACGTGCATATGTGTGTGTACACAAATTAGTGTGTGTACACAAATTGACTCATTCTGACGCACTACTCTCCTTGTGTTTCTCCTTCCTTTTCCTCCCACAGGTGATGGAGGGGATGCCGCTGCACTTAGAATGTTCTGGTAACCTGGTGCCCGTGAGGAAAGCCACCCAGCAGCCTCGTAGCTTCAGTTTCCAGGCCTTCAGAGACAACCGGCTACCTGTCTCTGTAAAGGTCTGTACATCTGTTTTTCGCTGTCTGTCTATTTCTGTCTATCCGTGAGTGTGTCTTAGGAAATATAGGCTGAGAAGTTCATGTCGACTTCCCTTGTTTCAATATTTTTATTTTTTCAGTCAACCTACACATATTTTTGTCATTGAGTGTGTCATCTTGTGTGTGAGTGTTTGTGTGTGTGTGTGTGTTAGCATTGTTAATCACTTTTTCTGTTCATCTTGTGAATTTTATGCACTCCCTAATGTCTTCAGTAGGGCTGCACATGTATATAATTAAATCAAAATTGTAATATGGCCTAGTGTGACATCAGAGCGTTCGATTTTAAGTTCCTTATAGTGTCCGTTGTGAACACAAAATGCTTCTTGTTCACTATATTTTTACATTAATGCAATTTCAAACTTTTTTGCCACTATATAAGTTATTAAAATCTAATGAAAATCTAATAATGTCAGTGGGTCACAGTTAGAAATTATAACAGAAATATTACAGATTTAATGCTATTTTGTAATATATATTATTTGAATATTCTAGACAATATTAATAAATAATATTCTAATATCAAATTATTATTATTTTATACAATTTTATAATAATTTGTTATTCTAATATACTAGATAATAATAATAAATAACATTCTAATATTAAATTATTATTATTATTATTTAAAGTTATCATTTTATAAACATTTCTGTTGTTCAAATATTCTAGGTAATATTAATAAATAATATGCTATTATTATTAATGTTAATATTATTATTAGAATAATTCTAATGTTGAAGTGGTGGGTTTTTTTAATCAACGCTTGAGTGAAAAGTGGATAAAAAAGTAGTCAAAAGACTGGACAACAGATATAAAGATATGTGTGTCCTTTTTTAAGTCCACTTCCAGTGTGAATGCAAACTCTGTTTACTTTTGGATCACTTCCCAGCAAACATTGGATGGTTGCAAAACAGTCACGGTAAAATAGTCACGGTAGGATGGCATAGATCGGTAAAAATATGTAACACAGAACATTACCTAAAAATGCATTCAGATACGTTTGTACGTCTACAGTTCTCTGGGGTTGCATGTTTAATTTTTACTTTGATCTTTAGCTACGTGTAGTTAAATATAAAATACTTAACATATTAATTAATACAGTAACGTCTAAGATGTCCGTTCAAATTTCATTTTGGAACTATTTTTCAACCATGACGGGATGAAAAATAAGAGGACTTCCAAAACCCTTAAATAGTAACACTTGTGGATAAAACATGACTGGATTTTGAACCAAAAGGCATTGCTTGCCTAGTTTTTGAGAGCTGAGAGCTGCTTTTTCCATGTTCAATGTTTTTGATTCAAGTGAGCAATATGAGATGTTAAATCTTTATCGTATCGCAGCTGGAATCACAATTGCAGTATTTGTCAAAATTTTTGGTCAAATCGTGCAGTCCTTGTCTTCAGTGTCTCTGATTTTCCCCAGTGCTGTCTTTCTCTCTCCACTTGTCTCCCTCCCTTCATTTTGGTGTCTGTCGTTGTGGCTTAAACTCTGCACCTCTTTCTGTGATTGGTCAGACACAGACGAGCTGCTCTGTGGCGTAGTGTTTCACCTCGTAACTGTTTTAGTCTCGTGAGCATGCCCTTAACTCTTTCACCTTCTAGCCTGCCTGCCAGTCTATCTGCCTGCCTGTCTGTATGTCTGTCTCACTGTCTCTCTCTCTCTCTCTCACGGTCACTCTCTTACTGTCTGATCTCACAGACGGCCAGGTAAAAGTAAAGGTAAATCTCTCTGTCTATCGCCTGCCTATGGACTGCCTCCATCCCCTTCCCCAGCTCCCGTCAACCTGTATGAGTCACAGCCGGGCAGCTGCTCTGTCTAACACTCTTTAATCTCCCTCTTTCTCTTTCCTCTTTCACTCTCTTTATTCATCTTCCCCCTCTCTTTTGTTCTTATTTGACCCACGCCTCATTTTCACCCCTCTCTTTTATCCTGTTCTCCTCTCTCCATCTGTTCCTCCCTCCCTCTCTATTTCCCCTGGCTCATCAGGTGAGAGACGGCAATAAGGAAGCCACCGGGTTCCTGTCCTTCCTGCGCAAGTCAACCAAGTACGAGGACACGCAGCACGTGCTGTGCAACCTCAACATCACCATGCCTCCCTGTGTCAAGGTGCTGTCGCTGTTCATTTCCTCTGTGATCACTTACACCTGCACATGTTCTCGTGAACTCTAATCTGACGAGACGTTTTTGTTTCACAGAAACAAATTGATCACAGCTGTGCTTTTGTCACTCAAGCTCAGTAAAAATTTTAAAACAAATTACTTACTGATTTTTGGACAAACTTGGGTCTGTGATTGCTGATATTGCACTATTCAATATGAATTTAAACCTTGGTAAATAGCAGTTCATGGTTCAAGGACATTACTGCTGGAATCACATCCAACATTAAAACAAGATTAAAATAAAATATTGCAATTCAGCACAATAACTAACTAAATAAATGTAAAACATATTAATACATATTATTTTAAAAATATATATTATTTATAAATAAATTGTATTTAAGAATCTGTCAATTATGTTTAAACTAATCAAGTTTTTAATGTTATTTATATGACTACAGGTATGTGCTATTTTTAAAATGCTTTTAGACAAACCATGTGCAAATTCATAAGTCAACACCATTGCTGAGTATTTTCTCTTTAAAACTGCAGTGATCTACAGACAGTTTCAAAAACATGGTTTGAAATTGCTGGTGTTTCTGACGTCACAAACTACCTTGTAACCAATCACGTCAATGTGCCGGCGGGCTTTAGCATATCATTAAAGGTGCTAAAGAGGATCTTTTCGTCGACTGAGAAACCAAAGACTGTTAGTGAGTTTTTGAAATGAGCGCATGCGTAAGAACAGCCCTCCTCCTTCACAGCTCATTTCGAGGGAACGCCTCCCAAAACTCGTGCACGAGTATTGGAACACGAGTGTTTGTTTACCACCGGCATTCGCTGTGTCGTGTTAGTGCATTCATTATGTCGGACTCACCGCAGGGAACTCATAATCTGCAGTTGTTACTCCTGTCTCCTGACAAAAACATTGCATGCGCCGCCTGTGGAGTGTGGAAAGTTACTGGAGCGCGCAGCCGCGCACGTCTCTCGCAAGGAACGTCATGGCAGTGATTGACAAGCCGGAGGGCCAACGATCATCGCGTAAATGATTGGCTGATGTTTTTAAGGCCCTACCTCGTGCACAGATGATGTATATTAATATTATTCTTTTCAGTGCACCTAATAAATAGTCTTTTATCAGTTAGTAAAGACAGTTTCAAGTAATATTGCAAAAATTTATAAAACAAAACATCCTCTTTAGCACCTTTAACTGACCGCTCTGAAGCAGGAGAGAAACCAGGTTATCCCCATATATTTTTCTGTTGATATGAAAAATCGGGTAGATTTAGCAATATAGCGGGTGTATGACGTATATTACGATGTTATGATGAACTATACGCCTTTCTCCACTGACGTTCTGAGTTGTTCAAAGCATTTGTAAGGATACTGATTGTTAGAAGGCAGCTATCTGACTTTGTCATGGTGAACAGGAACATGGTTTGTGTTACATTAGCAACACATTATTAGGGGCCAAGCACCGAAGGTGCGTAGGCACCTATTGTATCCGTTGGCGTTCTTATTATTATTCTGCTTCTTTTTTTCCTCTGATTCCTTTGGTCAAGCCGAATCGATTGCACCCTATGACGTCATTTTCCGTCATGAAATTTTTTTCGCCATTTTGAATTTTCTGAAAAACCTACTTTTTTGAACTCCTCCTAGGCCGTTACTCCAATTTTCACGAAAATTGAACCAGATCATCTTCAGACCATGCCGAAAAAAATTTATGGAATTCAAGTCGATTCTTCAAAGCGTTTTCGAAAAACACAAAAAATTTTACATAGCGCTTGCGAAAATGGACGTAAGGCTGTATCTCCGCAACGCTTTATCGTATTCAGACCAAACTTGGTACATGACATCACAAGCATGACCTGAGGCATCATGCAGTGTTCACACCACCTACTGGTGCAGAGATATGAAAAATGGCTGTTTTTGCTTATAATTTCTGATGGGTTTGTCCAAATATCATAAATTTGGTCTCGTTGGATTCGGGGAATCATGCAGAGTCGAATGATAACCAATTTTTGCCATATCGGACATTTTGGCCGTCGACCATTTTGAATTTTGTGCTAAAATGCTGCATTAGCGTTTCTTTACGAAACTCAGTATGGGTCATCAGCACAATGCCCTGAAGGAGCCTGAGAGGTTTGGGACCAGCGCCACCCTGTGGTCAAAATTATTAAACAAAATTGACAAAAATTCTAATAACCTTTGACTATTTTAACTGATTGTAATGAAACTGGTCTCTGTTGATTCCTTGGGTCATGCCGAGAACACAGATATCAAATTTGCCATAGTCGGCTTAACTTCCTGTCTGCCATATTGTTTTTCTTTAAAAACATACTTTTTCGAACTCCTCCTAGACCGTTGCTCCGATTTTCACCAAAATTGTGGATTTCAAGTCGATACATCATGATGCAAAAACGACTCTTGAAGCTGTATCTCTGCAATGCTTTGACACATTGACACAAAACTTTGCAAGTGTCATTGTCAACTCAGTCTGACCATACCACAACAATTTGGACACAGCACCACCTATTGGTCGAAAGCGATGAACCAGTAAATCCTAATTTTTGATCATTTTTCAGCTCTTTTGCCTAAAATGATCTTAATAGGTCTTTAATTGCTCACTGTTGCAGTTAGTCTGATGCTCCCAGCCGTGTTGGCTGGCTTCTTGTGCCGTTTTTGTGCTTGGCCCCGTAATTGCTGCTTGAAGCTATATTTAAGCTGTTTGATAATGTAGTCAAGCAAAAAGCTAATCATATTAATTACTGTTATGTGTCTGACGTTGTAAAAAGTGATACCATTGTGCAGAGGTTACCTCAGTAAGTTGACCAAGTGGATCTCTGAGCTTGTACGAGTGAGTGAAGGCAGGGATAATTAGCATATTCATAGATCTGCGTATACTAAATCAAGCAAGGGTGTCGAGTTACATTCAAGCTATTTTAATTTTCATAGGAAAAAATTTATAAACCTAATTTTATTGATCAAAGATGAGTTTTAAGGGTTAAAATGATTGACTACTGGGGGACTTGAAAAATAAATAAAAAATGTAAATGTTTGGAAAACTTGGAAAAAATTTGTTTTAAGTAATCACTAGCTCATAATGGAGTTGTCACTATATGAGTGGTCTAGACCATTTAGGGTTCAATTAAAGTAAATGATGAAGAAATTGTCATTCGTCTTCGGGGAAACATTTAGGATATGTCTAGACTATCTCAAGATATTTCTTAAAGGTATATATATCAGGCTACATAATAGTCTGATTAAAATCTACTTAAATGGATTAAAGCAGTCAGCGCAGGTGCTCTTAATACTTTGAGACTTGGGGCTTATATGAGTGATGAATGTTTGAATTTGGCTTATTCTGATTTCCTCTGTTCTCAGTGTGTTTCTGTGACTACACTATGTTTCTGAAAAATGCAGGAAAGAACTAAGAGAGAAAAATAAAATGGAAAAAAAGAATGATGCCCAAAAAAAAATAAATAAATAAATAAATAAATGGAATAGTGTATTGCACAATTTATCTTGATTTCATCTTATTTTCATATCAAATGCTTATCAAATGTAAATATATAAGAGTTTGAAAAATGAAAAAAAGGGAAATAAAAGGAGCCGGTGCAGTTGGCGTTTCAGATGTAATATTGTCCTCAGATTCTCTTCCTGTGTATTACAACACCTTCAAGCTATTTTTATACAAGAGCACTTTGCCTTGATGTGTATGTGTATGTACATGCTCTGATAAATACTGTATGAAAGACAAAACTGCTGTAGCACTGTATATACTAATTTTTTTCTTGTAGGTGGTGGGTAGCGATGAGCGGCGGAGAACTTTGACCCCTCTTGCTCTGAGAGAGAGGTACAGCGCCCTGAGCGAGCCTGGCCTGGGTAAGACATAGTGGCACCATGCTGCCATCCCCTCAACTGTGGAGGAGGGGGGCTTCTGAATGCTGTGCCCATATCCTTGCTTCTATACCTGCCCAATCTCTCATGCATGGCTGTGACTGGGCATTGGATGCTGAGCACTGCCCTCCTTTATGAGGGTGATGCTGGGATTGCACTCACAGGGGCCACGACTAACACAAATAATTCAGAGAAACGGGCGGCCCTTATATTTACTGAGTGAATGAGCAGTAATGTAGCGCATGGTGCTGGTTTGTTTCCAGAGTAAATACTCTTAGCATGGCAAACTCCAGCTTTGAGAATGAGCTTTAAAGGGAAAGGACTGCCCGTTTAGAGGTGTTGAAGGTGGGGGAGTGATTATAAAGAGATCCAGGATGTTCAAGCGGCTTTGCCATCCAAAACACATCACATCTTCATTGTTCTCGAAGCTGATGAAGCCAACTAATGTATGTAGTGTGCAGATTTTGACCAGTTCTTGGTAAGTAACAATTAAAGTTATAGTATCAGTCATCAGTAATAACTAATATTGGTCATTTTACTGGATCTGGGAATTTTTACAGGATGTTTTACCATATAGTGGCTGTTATATGTCCATTACATTGATTTCATATACAGTTCTCAATAAAAAAAAAAACTATAAATGCCTTTCAAGAAAAGGCTGTTTTCATAACATTCCTGCCTTTTTAGGTCTTTATTGACAAGATATTTACTGAACATGTTCATTATTTACATATATATACCAATCCCAAGTATACACTACTGTTCAAAAGTTTGAGATCAGTAAGATTTTTTTTTCTCAAATAAATGCTGTTCTTTTGAACTTTCTATTCTTCATAAGAATCATGAAAAAGTGTATCATGGTTTCAACAAAACTAAGCAGCACAACTGTTTTCAACATTGATAAGAAATGTTTCTTGAGCAGCAAATCAGCATATTAGAATGATTTCTGAAGGATCATGTGACACTGAAGACTGGAGTAAGGATGCTTAAAATCTTTCTTTACTATCACAGGAATAAATTACATTTTAAAATATATTTAAATAGAAACAGTTAATAAATTATACATTTCATAATCTTGCCTATTTTTTACTGTATTTTTGAGTTAAAAAAAAAAATTAGAAGTGACATGTGACAATCCAAGTGCACACACAGCAGTGAACACACACACCGTGAACACACAACCGGAGCAGTGGGCAGCCATTGCTGCAGCGCCCGGGGAGCAGTTGGGGGTACGGTGCCTTGCTCAAGGGTCTCACCTCAGTCGTTGTGTTGAGGGTGGGGAGAGCGCTGGATACTCACTCTCCTCACCGACAATCCCTGCCGGACCTGAGACTCGAACCCATGACCTTTGGGTTACAAGTCCGACTCTCTATCCATTAGGCCACGACTGCCCCCAAAAAGAAGAGACTTCTATCAGAAAGATTCAAAATCTTACCATCACCAAACTTTTGAACAGTTTTTTATATATATGACAGATAAGACCACTTATCAACCAACCCAAGGATATGGTCATATTGTTATTGTGATCTATAGTGTTTATTTATTGAGTCTCTTGGGTTTTTCAGTGAAAGCCACAGTGAAATATATATTATCCACTAGCATAATGTACCAACCTGGGTATGTTATTAAAGTGTTTCATCATAGGACCTTCTGTGGAAACTGTGGTATATTTTGTCTTTTATTCAGCCACTGTAAATGCCATGGAGAGAACCGAGCTAAAGATCGCAGTAATAGCAGAACAGCTGGGACTGAGCTGGACCGGTAAGAGCTTTTCCTATTGTATCTCTTTTTATTACCTCTCAGGCTTTTTCTCCTTAACTCACATTCTATAAGTGCTTTCGTCTGTTTTCATTGTAGAGCTGGCAAGGGAACTGCAGTTCAGTGTGGATGACATTAACCGGATCAGAGTGGAGAATCCCAACTCTCTCTTGGACCAGAGTTCAGCTCTGCTCAACCTGTGGGTTAGCCGAGAGGGCAAGAAGGCCAAGAGTGAGGATCCATAATTAACGCGCTACCACTTTGTGGCTTTATCCACCTTATTTTTATTTATTTTTTTGTTAAAAATAAGGTGGATATCAGTATTATTATAATAAACTAAGTGAAAACTATTGCCATAAAAAGTTTTCATAGCCAGAAACAGAAAATTGAACTATGAAAAGTACTGCTGAAACGAACTAAAATTAAACTAAAATGTTAAAGGTGCAATAGGTGATTCTCTACAGAAACAGTTTTTGTTATACAAGTTGAAAGTCTCCTTATATCCTGATAGCAATCACTATGTTAAACGGTCTAAATGTTTTTTTTTTTATAAATATATATCGTCTGAGGAAGGCGTAGGACCATAAAATGTTCATCCAATCATTATATTAAGTCCGCATGAAATAAGACGATTTCCTACCTGTGAGTCAACATATGTTTTTACATTCCCTCATTCACCTTGTTCGTGCAGATGTCATACTCCATCTGCGCATTTCATGCTATGCAAACAAATAGCGGCCACCTTTTACGGTTCCTACCAAATCAAAACAACAAGCTTATGCTGCGTTCATACCATAGCTACCACAATTAAGAGATGGCAACCGGTGACATTCTAACCGGAGCTGTTCAGTCAGACTCAGAATTATGTGTTTCCATGACAACATTATCAACACCGAAATGAATCTGCAGCAGTCAGGTACAAGCTCTCTAAGTTGTTTACGTTCATTATTGTAATATTATGTGCTTTGAGACATGAGGTAGGTTAACGCCGTCTCTTGTGACGCTTTGCCGAGAACAGCTGTGTGTGTGCATTCATGTGTTTTGGAGGAGGCGTGGCTTTGGACAGTGATTTGCAGGGAGGGTGGGATTGTGTATGCTTTCAATGCTAACAGGCTAACATTAGCATTTCCCAGATCACCTACTGCACCTTTAATTTAAAAATTAAATTAAAAGGACAAAACTAAAACAGACATAGAATTATTTCATTGACAGAAACTAATTTTACACTTTATAACTGTTTTCTTGTCTCTGCATGCTACTATAACACTTCCTCCATCATCATATCAAGTGGAGAACCTTTATGGAGCTTTGAAGAACATTGACCGGTCAGATATTGTGAAGTCTCTGGAGGCTCAGGCTCCACAGGTGCTTCCCGAGGCGGTGGAGGAAGGAGCCTGTAGACTAGCTGATCGTGACTCCACAATGCTTTCCCCTAGTGTCCTCAATGGTAAGAACAGACTGTAGCTTGCACTGAACTTCTAATCCTCTGTACTTTTATCATTGAACTGACATTAGACACCAACTAAACCAAAGCTTAGATGTTTGAAGCTGCATGGTTTGGCAACTAATTGCATACTAGCTCTAGTCCCCCAAAATCTAGAGCATGAAATTTTGGATGAAAGATCGTACAAGAGTATTTAATGAGATTTTTTTTTTTTCTCACTGATAAATCAGGCATGCCATGGCAATGCCACCATTTTCAGCCTTTTCCATTCATTATTACTAAACCAACCTCTCAGTAGGGATAAACTGTCATCATATGATGGAATTACTTGACAAATATGTAATTTGCTTCAATGCAAAGTGTACATATAACAAATGTGTATAGCAATATATCATAAAAATATTATAAAGAAATACGATTAATTATGGAAACAGAAACATTTTTAATAAAAGGATACATATAGTCAACCAAAAAAAAATATTCAGATGTTTTTGATATTTTTGATATATTTATACTAGTGGGTGCAGGACATAGTTCATTTATGTAAATGAGGATAGCAAAATAAAGTCAATTGTGACATATTATACCCAAAAAGACTACCAGTAAAATTGATAAAAATTTGGAACCAAAAATGATTCAGACACTTTGACCTGACCATGTTTTGCTCCATGTGTTATCTGACATAATCAAGATATTTTTTTCTGACACAGTTTAACTCTGAGATCTTGTCATATTTTATTACCATTTTTTAAACTATAGTGAATAAACTGAATTAATGAATGAAATGTTCAAGGTGTCTGAATAAATTTTGATTTGAATATTATATATTATATATGTACTCATATTTTCTCATCCAATTTTAAAAATAAATAAAATTGTATATAGGAAAATGACGCTGGGAAAAAATTTAATTGGGAAAAAAATGATATATATAAAGCATGCAATAAGGACATAGGATGGAGCAGTGGTGCGAGTAAATAGCGAGTTATGCTCCAGAAAACAAATTAAATGTGTTTTGGGGGTGTTTTTTTTTTTTAAATATGCCAGTGAGGAACAGATAAGAGTATGTAGGCTCGTATGGATGTTTACTTAAAGAAAGACAACAGGCCTCCATACTTGTGTCTGCACCTCTCCTTCTCTCTTTTCCTCCTCCTCTCTTTCTCCAAACATGTCATCTGCAGCCCAGCCGCCCTACTCTTCCTCCTCACAGCTCTCCTCTTCGACCTCCGACCTCATAATGACCTCCTCTGGGCCTCCTCTTTTCCTGTCATTCTAGTTTTTTGTTTTATTTTGTTTTCTAGTTCCCATGTTGTGTGGGAGCTTTGCTGTGTCTGTATGCATGCGCATGCTGCTTGACATGCTCTTTTTTTGTCTTTTCTGGGAAAAAAAGTATTTGTGAAGCCTTCAAGTAAAATAAGGCCTTTGTTTATGTTGCTCTATAACAAACGTGTGTATGCATGGCATGCTTTTAATGTATGGGTTTCTTCCTGTGTATTCTTTCACTCTGAGTGGTGCTTGAACTCCTGAATTTCAGTAACTTCAGTAACTCTTCTTCTTATCTTTGGTGAATATATTGATGTTGTTGTTTTAGGCCCTGCTGTTCTGTTGTCAACAGTTTACATAATGCTCTGGAAAATGGATCTGTGACCATATCATGTTGCAGAAGCATTTTTGGAATGTTATGTGTTAACTGATATTTTGCTGTTGGTGTTTTTCCAGTGTGTTTATGTGTCACGCATTGATTGTGTGACGCAGGGCTCTGTGATGTTGCTGATGTCATGGACTGTATTCACAAAAAAAATAATTAAATAATAAATTTGTGTAACCATTTGGGCCCTCTAGTGGCTAAAAACTGAATGGATCACTTATATCATTTCACTTTTATAACCTTTATTTAACCATATTATTAATTTAGGTTTAAAATCTCTTTTCCAAGAGAGATCTGTCCAGAATGGTTGTATAGAACAAGTAGAAACAACATTTGCATAAAATGATCACATGCAAAATATTATTAGATGTGAATGCAGTCCTAATCTGTGTGTGCGTGTGTGTGTGTGTGTGTGTGTGTGTGTGTGTGTGAAGAAATATCTAACCTCCCTGTCAGGCCATATAAGATAATCAGATCACTCAGAATGATGTTGTGTGTGATATCAAGATGTTTCAGAGCCATAATTTAGTGTTGTGCATTATTTTGTGTTGTGCTGTAATGTGGTGTGTTTGACTGTTTGAGTGTGTTTACATTTATTTGCACGCGTACCTGTGTGGGTGTGTGTGTGTTTTAGATGTATGTCTTCATATGTGGCTTTTGTACATAACAATCAAGAAAGCTTTTACACATTTGCCACATGTTGAATGGTGTCTCACGGTGTGCACTGTGTGTGTCCGACTCACGTGTGTGTATTCTCATTACTGGGGGCACAGTGAAGGTCTAAGTCATCACTGTAAATCATCCCCATTCTCTTTTTCAATATTTCTTCATTTCTTCTCATTTAATTACAACAGTAATATAATATAGCATCCATCCAATCATGAAACCATCCATGCGTCCATCCACCATCTACATAGCTACAACATTTGATCATATGGTGCCAGTTGTTTGATAAATCGATATTAATAATAGCTTACTGCTACAAGAAAAAAATCTTGACAAGCTTCTTGTTTTTTTTTTTTTTTTCTTGTTTTTTTTCTTTTATGTTTCTCTGACTTTTAGCTCTTGTTTTGTGTTATTAGGTGATTTTAGAGTATATTATATTATATTCAATCAAATTATATTATATTATAATCAAATTTTGGTCATCTGTTGTTAGGAATCAGTTATCTATTGCATCATAACATCATATATATTTTTCTATATATATATATATATTTTTTTTTTTTTTTTTTTTAATTAATGTATCTGCATACTTTGTTTAGATGCTTACATTGCAAAGATAATAAAAAAACAGTCATATACTTTACATTTTAATTTTGCATGATACATTTTAATTTGAGAGCTACAATCAGCTTCTTAACATTAGCTAAGCTTTGGTTGCTTTAAGCATATTAAATTAATTTAATATTGTATTTCTTGTCTATATATATTGTAATATTGCATATTCTCATTGATTCACAACAATTTGAGATCAAACAATAATTGGCGGACACCATTCAGTACAGACTCCCAGACTCCTGGAATAAAATATGAGTTTCAAATAGCCATGATCTATAATTATATTTCACTTTATTTTACATCTTTATGAGGCTGAATTTTCTGAATATGTATTATAAATATGTATTATTTGTATTGGTTTAAGTAGGACAAAAACTGCAGTGCTTGAATTAAAGGGATAGTTCACCCAAAAATGAAAATTATCCCATGATTTACTCACCCTCAAGTCATCCTAGGTGTATATGACTTCTTGCAGACGAACACAATCAGATATATATTTTAAAATACCCTGGCTCTCCTAAACTTTATAATGGTAGTGAATGGGAGGCGTGTTTTATAGCCCCTACAAAAATGCATCCATCCATCATAAAAAATAATCAATATGGCTTTAGGGGGTTATTAAAGGCCCTCTGAAGCAAATCGATGGGTTTTTGTAAGAAAAATATCCATATTTAAAACTTTATAAAGTAAAATAACTAGCTTCTGGTAGACGGCTGGAGGACTAACGTTTATTAACCCCCTGGAGCCGTACGGATTATGTTTATGATGGATGGATGCATTTATTTTGGGATTCAAAAAAAGAGCCAGAATATTTTTAAATATATTTCTGATTGTGTTCATCTGAAAGAAGATAATCATATACTAGGATGGCGTGAGGGTGAGTAAATCATGGGATAATTTTCATTTTTGGGTGAACTATCCCTTTAAGTCCCTGTTAACCCTTAAGATGCAGAATGTTTCTTTAAAACTATTGTGTGTTCTTATTAATCATGCATACTGTTGCACACATCATGCATATACAAATCAGTTATATATAGATTGCAATTCCATGTTCATTTGAACAATCACAAGAATGTGTATCCTACATTATGACCATACATGCAAGAGAAAAGCCATTGCTGCATACTCATTAAGCTGGATGTACTGCGTGGTCACGTACACAACTTTCATACATACTTGAAAAAGCAAGATTTGATACGAGTCATTTCTGAATCCGAGCGTATTAGTGTGTATGTAGGAGAGGGAAGGTATATCAAAGGAATATTCTGGGCTTTCAACGTATTGAATGTATTGATATATTTTAAATGTCCCTCATTGTTTGTACGTTTTTCATAAACATTTTTCAATATACTTTTAATGGAAATTTTTAATGTTTTATTGTTGTAGCTTATGAATAAAAAATTGTCATCATGAAATGAAAATTCATCCTATTATATATATTTTTTAAATTTGTGTTATTGATCTTACTGGGAATGGTTCATCCATGTATTTAATTATTTTTTTTTTTTTAGTTATATTTTTGGGGGATTTTTGCCTTTATTTAGATAGGACATTAGGAAATCGTGGGAGAAGAGAGGGGTATTGGAGCAAGAATGGACCTTGAGCTTTCCTGTAGCTCAGTGGTTAGAGCATGGCACTAGTAATGCCAAGGTCATGGGTTCGATCCCAGGGATTGCACATACTCAGATAAAAATGTATAGTATAATGCAATGTAAGTCGCTTTGGATAAAAGCGTCTGCCAAATGCATAAATGTAAATGTGAGTCGGGACTCAAACTCGGGTTGCCCGAAGTGCAACCGCACCATATGTCAGAGCACTTGCCCACATGGCTATGGCTCAAGAGATTACTTTTAATTTTAATTTATTTTGACCTTGTAATGTTTAATCAGCATGTCTTAACTCAATCTTCCAGTGAAACAACAGACTTCTCAAATCATTTCATTGACATAAGCTCCACCCATTCTTACAATCAACCGCAAACTCGCATTCTGAATCTGCCTCGATCCAATCAACAATCGATGGCTTGAAGCAAGACTTTCCAGCTTTCCAGCATTCTGAACCCTGCTTTTAACCCTGCTATTTACCTATAGTTATTAAACCCTGCTCTGGAGTGCCAGACTTGTGCAGTATGAAACAGTGTGTTGATAGAATGTTACAGCTAGATGGTTAGCAACATGCACCAAATTGTGTTCGCCTGCATTGGTCAATCACGAAAACGCACATTGTTTCAGAGTTTGGGAGGAAAATGTCAATTGGTGACAGTAAACGGGTGAATTTAAATTAAGAAGTCATTTCGGGAAAAACAGGGCAATATATAATACGAAGATGCGCAATGCTAAAGCCTTTATTTACAATGAAATTTTCAAATGCTGCCAGGTTGAAAAAAAACCCAGAATATTCCTTTAAAAAGGTTAGTTTGAAAGTGGATTGCTTGTTGTGAGTGAACAGGAATGGCCTGTAGAATGACCTTTATGTGGCCTTGTTATATTGCTAATGCTAAAATCACAACTCCTTGCATTTAAGCACTTCCGTTCACGTATATTTACAGACTTTGAGTGCACCCCGAGCACTGTGTTCTGCATGACCTTTCTGAGAGGGTCAGGACTCCCCACGTACCCCCACTGTGTCTGTGTGGTGTTAGCGTTGCCTTTCTTGTCTGGCCATCCCTCAGGTTACGGGCTGGTGCAGGAGGAGCTGCTCTCTCCCGCTTCTATGCAGTACAGCCTTCCCTCCCCGCTGGGCGTTGAGCCCTACTGGCAGGAGGTGTCAAGCCTGGAGTGCGCGCCCATCGCCACCACTGAGGAGGACACCATGATGGAAATGTCGGACGTGCAGGTGTGGCCAGCGGGGGTCAGTCCGTCCCTGGTGACTGTCGAGGACTCTTCCCTGGATGGCAGCAGCCGCGCAGATGACTCAGAGGCCAACACGTTGAGCCTGCCCTGCAGCAGTTTGGGGAGGCCCAGCAGCGGTGCCAGCGGGGCCAGCGGCTCTATCATGGAGCTGGAGGAAGAAGAGGAGGAAGAGGAGCTCGAAGAAGATGACATACAGCATGACCCAGTCTCCGCAAATGCGGAAAAGGCACGTGCTAGCGGCGCCGTCCCAAAGGCCAACTATAACGGGCAGGCTGGAGGTCAGAGGTCGGAGGGCAAGAGGACAGAGTTGGCGGCAGCAGGCGGCAGTATGTTAGGTGTAACTAGAGGAGGAGGAAAGGGTGGAAAAGGGGCAAGTTCAGAGGAAAAGTTTTCTGTTCTTACAGGGCAACAGCTCTACGCTCAGTTATGCGAGAGAACTGGACTGACCCGAGCTCTAGAACACAACGGGGACAGGTACGGATTGCTTCAGTATACCATGTTACGCCCCAAGCATTAAGGTCTGTTTACACCAAGAACGATAACTGTGTTAGCATCCACAAAAACACACAATAACGCTTAAAAAGCTTACACTCTTCAAACTCAGGTGGATTCTGATTGGCTGTCAATGTTTTTATCTTTCATCAGCAGGAAAAAAACATTCTGAAAGTGATTCCAATAATATCGTTCCGTTGTGTCATTATCGTTATAGTTGATGTGGACTTCCTTATTCTCTTGGATTTAGAACGATATAGCCATGTGTCTTGGGGGGGGGGGGGGGTTGATTTGTAAAGGCCTAATAGTACCTAATTCGATGATGATGAGTTAGAAAATATCAATAAAATCACTTTTTCAGTTTTTTTTTACTAAATCTGTTTGTTTTCCACAAATTTTCTGGCACTGTTTGGATGTAGTAAAACACCCACGGATGTACTGTAGCAGAAAACCTCAGGGTCATGTTTGCATTTTCTTCTATCACTGGCCATGATTTTGAACAAATAATTCTGGCCTCAGAGAAAAATGGAGAATCATGTCTTTCTGGCAGTTTTTCTGTTGATTAAGGGATAATATAAGACTTCTTGACCTTACAAAATGGTTGGCGAAATCAAAAATGCCATGAAATGCACTTCATATTTTGTGAGAAAGTGCAAAAATAGTGCAAAACAGGCACTATTTTTGAGATTAGCACCCCAAAATTAGTAAGAAACATATGTATTGGATTAGATTCACCAAATATGATGCAGGGCAGTGTTATTAAAAATTTAAAAGTTACAGTTATCATTATACATTGCCTGGCCAAAAAAAAAAAGTTGCTGTTTGGATTTTAATAGGCAAATACTTAAGAATCTATGAATGGATCATTATTACAGTGATTATTATGTTTCTAGCATATTTTATGTTTGGCAATGGTTCTTTTAACTCTTAAAGATGGAGTGTGTAGCTTTTAATTTCTTAAACAACCATGTAGGAAGACACATCATGGCCATATTCCAGGATGACAATGTCATGATTCACCAGGGTTACAATTGTGAAAGAATGGTTCAGAGAGCATGAAGCATCATTTTCACACATGAATTTTCACCTCTGAGCCCTGAACTTAAATTCATTTAAAGTCTTTGGAATGTTCTGGAGTAGAAAGAACCGTTGCCAAACATAAAATATGTTAATAATCACTGTAATAATGATTAATTCATAGATTCATAAGTTTTTGCCTATTAAAATCTAAACAGCGCCATTTTTTGGCCGGGCAGTGTTGTTCTTGGTGTGAATGGCCTTTTAGACGGATATCATTTACACCATCTTTGTCCATCCCTCCTTCACAGGCTCGGTGGCGGCGCCTTCCAGCCTTACTCACAGGAGAAAGACTCCCTCCACAGCTGGTCTCAACCCAAAGCCAGGCCGACCATGGAGTCCATGATGTCATCGTCCCAGGACCACAATCAGTCCCGTGTAGCACAGGAGGCACTGCTTACACCGGTATGTGATACAGGCCATTCGGAGGTCCTGCGGGGGCGTCTGCTGGGCACTCAGCCCTTTGATAAAGGGCTGGGCTTCTCCCATCAGGAGGGGGAATTACGGGCATGGGACCAGGACAGACGGAAGGCACAGGTGTGTCCCCTGGGCCTGTCCAGTCTGAGCAAAGAGCATGTGTCTGGGCACAGTCTTGACTTCAAATATACAGTTATGATAATTGAACTATTATTCCCTTCTTGCAGAAGGATGATCCGATAGATCTCACCAGCGATCATCTACATGAAGAGCAGTTCACTGATGAGCATGGGAATGTCGTGACTAAGGTGGGTCCTCAGTTTTCTTTCAGGTTTATAATAGCATTGAACCAAAATATTGATCTGGGTGATGATCTTTCACCTTTTTGAGATTATCATCATGAGTAATTTAGTTTCTGTTTTCTGATATTTCATAAATATTATTTTAATAATGGTTTAACTTGTTCCTAATTCTTTTTTTCTTTTTCTTTTTTGTCTGTTATTGTTAAACTATACTTATTCTATATACAATACCATTTTTTTTTTATAATTTTTTTTATTTTATGAATAGAATTTGTTCAAATGTAATGTATTCTTGTGTTGGCAAAGATGAATTCTCAGCATTACTTCAGTCTTCAGTGTCACATGATCCTTCAGAAATCATTCTAATATGCTGATTTGCCGCTCAAGAAAAATTTCTTATTATTATCAATGTTGAAAACATTGATGTTGTGCTGCTTAATATTTTTGATTTTATCAGGATTCTTTGATAAATATAAAGTTTATCAATATAACAATATATCAATATAACAAATTTATCAATATAATTTTTTAAAACAAAAATGTCTTTACTTTCATTTTACTTACTTTTGATTGTTATATATAGGCAGTTTGAAGAAATATGGATGGATATATATTTTAATACCACGCAATGTAAATCTTTAGGTTATTTAACAAGACATTTCTTAGTATGCCTATATTTTTATTGGCTATTGGCTGTCCTGTAGTGGTGTTGGTTTTGAATCAGATTGTTCAGATTCGTTCACTGTTTTATTCAGTTGTCCCTTGTGTAGGTTACATTTTTACGCCAGTAGGTGCATGTTGTGTATGTTTAACCTTTATTAATATTTTCTTGTCTACAAATCTTTTAACAGAGGTGTAAAGAGTACCTGAAAACCATACTTTAAGGGTTAGTTCACCCAAAAATTTCTGTGATTAATTACTCACCCTCATGTCGTTTCACACCCGTACGACCTTCGTTCATCTACAGAACACAAATTAAGATATTTTTTTATGAAATCCGTGAGCTATCTGGCCTCCAATAGACTGCAACGTTATTACCACTTTTAAGGCCCAGAAAGGTAGGAAAGACATCAGCTCAGTATTGGCTGATGCTGAACACGTGAGCAGCACGACACATGCATGTGATGCTGACGCAGGAACCGGCCAATAATGAGCCACCTTTCTGACATAGAACCCGGAAGCGCTGCACTGTGTTTATATCGTGAACAGCATAGGAGACTGACGCGGGAGAGAAGAACTTGTTGAATAAAGTCGTTATTTTTGTTTTTAGCACACAAAAAGTATTCTCATCGCTTCATAACATTAAGGTTGAACCACTGTAGTCACATGAACTATTTTAATGAGGTCTTTACTACCTTTCTGGTACTTGAAAGTGGTAATAACATTGCAGTCTGAGGTCAGAAAGCTATCAGATTTCATCAAAAATATCTCAGTTTGTGTTCCGAAGATGAGCGAAGATCTTATGTGTGTGGAATGACATGAGGCCGAGTACATGAGAGAAATTTCATTTTTGGGTAAACTAACCCTTTAAGTAAAAGTAGAGATACCTTACAATGAAAATGAATCCATTACAATTCACCAATTCCAATAACACTTGAGTAAAAGTCTTAGATTATCTGATTTTTGCAGTACTTAATTATTTTACTTGTACTGAATATAGGTTCAAAAATGCACTTGTCCTCTCAAAAAACATGCCAGTGAAAAATAAGAAATGTTTTGTGAGGAAATCTCTGTTTGTTCAGACTCAGTTTGGTCATCTTTTTTTTTTTTTTTTTTTCCTCTGTCCTCCTTTTCTCCAGTTGGGTGTGGATGTGAAGAGGGATGTCCAGACTGTGAAGCGCTCCAGTCTGCGGAGAGTAAAGCACTGAAATAAACACAAACTGTCCTGAAGGTACGGGACAGGAAAAATTATTGGTGCATAAGGAACAATTTAAAACACATGGGACGAGCTAGCTTTGCTAAACTTGAATGATACAGCCATCAGTTTTATGTTTTAGCTAGAGTGACTTTGCTTCAGGAGCTATTTGTTCATGAAGGATTGCTCTTCCAGGGTCGAACATCCACTGCCAAACCATCCTTCACCTACGCACGACTGGACAGAACGAAACATGGAGCGATGGGACGAAAAAAACACAAAAACACATTGAAAGAACAACACGTCGCACCCAAATCCTACAGTCTAGCAACCATGGAGTGTCACAAGAAAACAAGGACGAGGACTTCTCTACCTGTAGTTTTGTAACATTTTTAACAAAGAAGATTAAAACATACAACTAGCATAGGGCATGAACTTTTTATACAAAACGTGAAGAAAACCACCAAAAAAAGCAACAAAAGTGCTTCCTGTCAACTGTAAACGCATGACTGACTGCTGGTGCATGACCTATGAGCTGTCATTATCTAAAAAACTGAAGGGGTACGAGGTAAAGGGCCGTTCCAGGACTGGCAGTAGGGAGGGAAAAACCTTTGGACCTTTGATCTTGAAAATGAGAGACTCTTGAAACGGGGGTCTTGGGAACACAACAGCCCAAAAAAAAGCAACAGTTCTTTCTTTTGTCAAACAGATTGTCATTACACAGCAGCATAGTAGATGCTAAGCCCGTCACGTCATTTCCCACAGGCCCTTTATCCTGTTATTCAATGTGATATATGCACTCTAATGCTATGTGAATGTGCGTCAGTGTGTGTGCGTGTGTGTCGGTATCTAACGCATGTGTACTCGCTTCTGGCTTGGTACTGAGCTTTTTTTTCCTGGATCGGTCGAGCTCATTTGGTGTTTGCCATGGGAATGACAACAAGCCACTGTGCTCTCCTGCTTGTGAGCGTCCGCGTGCATTTATTTCCACTTTGTTAAGCGTATCTGTGTTCCTTTGAACTGTCAGCCACCTTTTGCTTTTATATCTCGTTTTGAATTTAAAGGCCCCCTCCTTTCAAATCCGAACTGATTCGTTTGCTGGAGGTTGCGTAGCTTTGTACGTACAACACCCAAATGGCAACCTATGGAGGGCACGTGCTTTCTCTGTCTGACAGTTCACAAACTTAAAGGGTTAGTTCACCCAAAAATGAAAATTCTGTCATTAATTACTCACCCTCATGTTGTTCCACACCCGTAAGACCTTCGTTAATCTTTGGAACACAAATTAAGATATTTTCGATGAAATCCGATGGCTCAGTGAGGCCTCTATTGACAGCAAGATATTTAACACTTTCAGATGCCCAGAAAGCTGCTAAAGACATATTTAAAACAGTTCATGTGACTACAGCGGTTCAACCTTAATGTTATGAAGCGACAAGAATACAAACAAAATAACGACTTTATTCAACAATATCTAGTGGGCGATTTTAAAACTCTGCTTCATGAAGCTTTGAAGCTTTACAAATCTTCTGTTTTGAATCAGTGGTTCGGAGCGTGTATCAAACTACCAAAGTCACGTGATTTAAGTAAACGAGGCTCATAAGTGTTTCGAAACGTTTTGAATTTTCAATGGTTTACGTGACTTTGGCAGTTTGATGCGTGCTCCGAACCACTGATTCGAAACAAAAGATTCGTAAAGCTTCGAAGCTTCATGAAGCAGAGTTTTGAAATCGCCCATCACTAGATATTGTTGAATAAAGTTATTTTGTTTTTTTGGAGCACAAAAAGTATTCTCGTCGCTTCATAACATTAAGGTTGTAATCACCTGAACTGTTTGAAATATGTCTTTAGCAGCTTTCTGGGCATCTGAAAGTGTAAATTATCTTGCTGTCAATGGAGGCCTCACTGAGCCATCGGATTTTATCAAAAATATCTTAATTTGTGTTCCGAAGATGAACAAAGTCTTACGGGTGTAGAATGACATGAGGGTGAGTAATTAATGACAGAATTTTCATTTTTGGGTGAACTAACCCTTTAACCTCCGACCTACCGAACATCCATTCACCCACATTTGTAGCTCAGTTGTTCGACTAAAACCGTCCAGTCGGACCATTTCCAGAGACTAATGTAGCATTGCATGCTGGTTAACACCACTTTTCATGCTGTCCTCTTGGGCCTGCACTCGGCCTGGACATTTTTATTGATTTTATATTATTAATCAAGCTGTGCTGGTGAAAAAAAAAAAAAAAAAACGATTGTAGCTGTGACGTGTGGGGCTTGGGGACTATCTCTGAGTAACGGCCTTTGTAATGTTTGGGATTTCAGATGGAGTTATGTGACAAGGAAGCGTTTTAAACTTTGATGATGCTCTTCGATTATTCTTTTTGTTTGTTTTTTGTTGAGTTTTTTCATTTAGATGTACAGTTAAAAATAGACCGATAAATATACAGACAGCACTGTGAAAGTCCACCTTAAAATTGACCCCTGAACTGTGAACTCACAACTGTCTGTCTCACTTTTACCTGTAACAACTCATACCAACAAGGTTTTATGGTAACTATGGGAAGCTTAAAGTACTTTTATCGCAACTTCGTGTGACCGAATCCCTATTGACGTCATTCGCATGTGTATTTTCAGCGTTATTCTTATTTTGTTTTACTACGAAAGAGCCCAAACATACACAAAAACTCTTGAAGTATAGTCTACCAAAGCAATAATATCAAACGTGCTGCAACAGTTGGAATACCGCGTTGTCGTTGGTGTGCGTGCGTGTGTTTTTCAGTCTACGAACGCTTGTGTGTTCAGTGTATACTGTATTAACCCGACATTTTAGTAGCATTTGTAAGATGTATACGATTCAGGAGATATAACAGCATGCAGAGTATCTCACACCGTATGCAATTACGTGATCTACATGCCAACTCGAGTTCACTGAACGGTAGCTGTGTTTCACTTTAATGGACAAGGTTTCTTTGAACGGCTAGCAAGCATAATGAAATCGGGTACGGTGCTCAGCATTTAATCACAGCACAGTAGCTTACATAGTCACGAGCACACCGTGATAAACTGACTCGCGCGTTCATGTAGTTTAATTCGATAATGGATGTCAATGAGTGAGTGAGTTCACGAATGAATGAATTTATCCTCCAAACTAAAGTAAATATTTATGGAATGCATGGACAATTGGACGAATGACTATGATTGTACTTTCATAATTACGAAAAGTGTTTAATCAGATCCTAGTGTTTTTGTTTAGTCAATGAAATGAGTGTGCTTTGTGAGACTGCACACGTCCCTTCTCACCAACGCATTAAAACACTTATGAGTTCTGCCTCACTGTATATTGTTTTCTACAGTTCACTCAGGTTTGTGTTGACAGATGATTTCTCTTCAATGATTCTAGTTAATACATACTTAACGGCATATCTTATGTCCACTCAAAGGAGTATAAGGATTGTCATGGGTGTTGGGAAGAGTGTAATGGAAGTGATGAAGGACATAGATGCATACATGTTCAATATCTTATCGCTGCTGTAATTGTTGATCGAGACAACATTTCCTGAAAACAAAGGGGGGGAACGGAAGAAAATGTTTTATTTATTTATTTTTGGTTTAAGGAACAAAACGATTTAACATTGCAATCATTATGTATTGAAAAAGAGTTTATGTACAATGTTTAACTGTTGCAAAAATCTAGACTTCACCTATACTCCTTTAGAATGGATTAATGACAATATAAACGCAATATCATATTACTCTGTACTAAGGAATGCAACTGCGCACATGCACAGAAAAAGATGTTTTTAATAAAGAATATATGTATAAATATATGACAACTATATTTAATTAGAATGCTATGCACCCTTATTAGAGTTGTTATGGCTGTACTTTAAGTATATTAGTTAGAATCCAGTAATACGAACATGCCCATTTCATGGGGAATGTAGAGGCTTTGTAGCTATTTGAACATGTTTTCATTTCCTTTTTTTATTATTATTGTAACGGAGAGAGGAAATACGAACATTGAATATGTATACAAGCCTTTTATTCAGATTCATTCTGATATGAAGAAATGTATAGACCATTTACCCTGCACACCAGCTCAGATCATTTACAAAAGTTAATAAAGAAAGATGTGACATATTGTGACAGTGTGTGCGTGTGTAAAAGAATGTGCGAAATTTATAAATCTAGATTTAACTTCAAAGGATGAATGAAAGGAGGATGGGTTCAAACTAATTTAGAGCTCCATCTATTGAACTGTAAGGAGTCACACAGAAAATCTTATGGTGTCCACAAAATAGTCATATTTAGCATAACACACATTGTATCTGCAAGGTTTAAATTTAAGACTTTTTAAGACCTGCACAAATAAAATTAATGCCATATGAGCGAGGTAGGACCCCCAAACCATAAAATGACTGTAAAAAAACAATATTTAAACAACTTTATAGGCCTAGTTCAAATATAAGTTCTGACAAAAACAAAACGTTTTATAAAATTCAAATTTATATATGGAGTAGATCAAAGCAACCACTTGGCATAAATGTACAGTATTCATTGATTGTGAACTACTCTCTCTCTCTATATATACATATATGGGTCATTGACGAATAAGGTTTTTATTAAGTGTTAACAATGAGATTATGTTGTTTTTATAATCAATTAGCACTGCTTTTGTCATTTTGTACAAGATAGACAAAAATTGTCATCAAAAAAGTAATTCGGTTTAACCAAAATTTCTTTTGGTTTTACCGAATGACACTCTTGGTTATACGTAATAACGATATTTTCAAACAATGCTAACTGGCTGATATCTAGCTAGCTAGCAAAAGTACAATCAAACAGTTTTATATTTAGTACAAGGTTTTAAAATATTACAACATTTTCCATGTTTTATAGCAGTTGTCCCGAATGCCCTGATATTTCGGGACATATGAACAATAAAAACATGAATTTTTCAAATAGTTAAGAGAAAGGTAGTTACTATGTCTGTGTGGCATAGCTGTGTGGTCCTTTGCAGGTGTCTGAATGATGTCACATCCTGTCACATGATACTGATTACATGACTTGATCCAAAATGGTCCCTTTATATTGGTTACTCAGGTTACTCAATGAAATTTGTTTTTCCAAACATTCTTTCTCATATCAAAGCAACGACTTATACACATAATTTTAATACCATTTTGCACTATCTTGATATATGATGTTGTAAAATCATGCAAGAATAAAAAATATAACGTTATACATTTATTACATTTTTAGATATTTTAATCACAAATGAAATGGCTGTATTTGCCTTTAGACGGTTAAACTGAATGACTTTTTGACACTTTAGAATATTTAAAATACCTTTATATGTAACAAAATATAATTAAATCCTTTTGGATTCAATAAAGGAGTTGTACTACCTCACATATGAATGACCTTTTGACATTTCAAAGTCTTTAAAATATATTTATATGTTGCAAAATATAACTAGATTAAAAAGTTCATTAAGGCAAACTTTAAGTTGGCTTGAAAAAGCTGGTCCAGTAATTGAAGTAGTTTTAAAAGTTTTCAGTTTAAGTTTTAGTTTAGTAGATAGATAGATAGATAGAGTCAGGGTACTTGAGGTGGTTTCTAGGATTTTACTATGTGGTTGCTAAGGTACTTAGGATGGTTGCTAGGCTGTTGCTATGTGGTTGCTAGGTGTTGCTATATGGTTGCTAGGGTACTCGGGGTGGTTGTTAGGGTGTTGCTATATGGTTGCTAGGGTACACGGAGTGGTTGCTAAGGTGTTGCTAGGCAGTTGCTATGGTAACCTGGGTGGTTGCTAAGGTGTTGCTATGGTAACCTGGGTAGTTGCTATGATGTTGCTAGGTGGTTGGTAGTTGTCACAGATGGTTACTATGGAGTTTTTATAGAGTTATTAGCATGTTCTTAACCCAATTTAGCACTTAGCTAATCACTATTAGCATGTAGCTATTCACTGCTAGAATGTGTAGCATGTCCAGATTTCTAGCATGAGTCAAAAGAGCCAACCACCATGTCGCTACGATGTTCTGATGCAGAGATATGGATCTTGCAAAACGGTTGCTAGTGTACTCTATTTGGTTCCTAGGGAGTGGCTTGGCAGCTACCAATGATGATACTTCAAAGGCTTCTTGCCAGTATGAATGATATAAACCAACTCCCATGCCTCTATGATACAGATAGTTTGATAGATAGATAGATAGATAGATAGATAGATAGATAGATAGATAGATAGATAGATAGATAGATAGATAGATAGATAGATAGATAGATAGATAGATAGATAGATAGATAGATAGATAGATAGATAGATAGATAGATAGATGATAGATAGGAGTTTGAATCAGGTTTGAATGAGTTTCAATGGATTAGAAATAGTACATAGAATGGCACTTGAGTCTAATTGAGTTTTTGAGTCTAATGGGCTTCCGTAGTTTAAATTTGAATTTTGACAGTTGGAATTTGAAAGTCTTGGGCTTGGCTCATTTGAACATTCCGTCAATGAAAGTCAATGGGATTTTTCCGAGCTTTAACAGTCATTCTTAGGAAAACCGTAAGTCGGATCAGTTAGAAAAGATATAGCAACTCGAGACAGAACAGTCTGAAGGTCTGACCTGAGTTTGGAGTTTGTAGAGTTAAAGCTCTAGGAGGAGTAGCAGGCATAAATTTTAGTCTTAGAGCATAACAATATGTTGGCTCTTTTAAGCTAACTTAATTAAAACCTTTTGGTTTCAATAAAATAGATGAACTATATATATATATATATATATATATATATATATATATATATATATATATATATATATATATATATATATATATATAGATATATATATATATCACACCCTATGACAGTAGGTGGCGCTACATATGATATAAAAGAAAACTGCCTTAATTTATCATCAGTAGATCAAAGCAAAAGCAATCGCTTGGCATAAATATATTCGAGTATTCACGTTTGTGAACTAACGTTACTCTGAAACCGTGAACACGTCATGTTTTACTTTGAATCATGCAGTGCTCTCAACTAAATCATCACCTTTTGAAGTTTAATCAATAACCACATTAAGCCATATATCACGATTTCTGTTTTTCTGTCCCCAAAAAAGACTTATGAATTTAATTGAAGACGTAGTCTGCGTTACCCCATTTTGTTATTCTGATACTGTCTTTTTAAAATAAAGAAATTAATAATGTTTTAAACTATATAATTTGATAAAGAGAAAATAAATCAAATGTCTTGCGCATGTTTTGACATTCAATCACATTCTAGCGATAATTTCTGATTAATGTCAATGGAAACGTTGCAATTAAAGGAAAAATAAACGATTGGCAAGTAGTTTTTTGTCCATGAATCAGTGTAACGAAAACAACTCCTGTAAACATCGGAAAAACTACATTTCCCATCGCCCTCTTGCAGTACTAACGCATACCAGTGGGGGCGCCACTGCATCAACTCTCCGTTTTAAATAGCCCTTTCCTGCTCATGTTTTGTTGAGTGCGTGGTGTGTGCATGAGGGAGTGAGAGAGAAAACGTGGTCGCGGAGAAGCCTAGCATTTAGCTAGTTTGCGTGTGAGTGTGTGAATGAAGTGTTATACAGGCTCAGATATTTAGCATTATTTATTTTTGTATGTAGTCAAGTTTGCCACAAACGGACAAGGTAATTAATTGGAGAAAATAACTTGATATTGAACTGCTGCTAAAATATGCATTTTCCCAGTTGTGCTAAACTGTTTTATTCTTTTGCTTCAAGGTGCAAAGACACTATTTGATTAAGGCAGCTGGCTGAGTTTGTGGTTGCAACAGTGTTGAAAAATGTCCATGGGCAGTCAGAAGACCACCAGTCAGGCAATTCCGACCACCAGACGAATCACAATCAACGATGCGGCCCATATGCCTCATGATTACTCTACAACGCCCGGAGGGACCCTTTTTAGCACGACTCCTGGAGGTAAATGTCACGAACTTGCAGATGAATAGTTTGGACGCGTTCGCAGCTGTCGCAGTGCAGGCTTTGTTTTTGTTTTGACCGCGACATAGCGATGCATCTCGGAGCTCGTGCACCGCTCGCATTGTCTTTGTGTTTGACAGACTGCGGTGCGCGTGCTCATAATGCTTCAGACTGTTTTTCTTGTATTGTTTGCCTTTTAAATGTACTTGTGAACGGGTAATAAATGCAGGAATGTTATCTTCGCGATGAGAAGAATATTGTTTTATTGACACGACTTGCATGTTTCTTGCTAAACAATGTTCTGCAGGTCTTCTCAGACATTACAATTGCAGAAATATTGTTATAACATGTTTAAAATATTAAATTTGTAACTTAGAAACGGAAATGGGTTCATTTAAAATATTAATTTAATGACTATAAATTCTGAATTGTCGAATGAAAAGAATTGTAAAATGAAACTTTTATTTATAACATCAACAAAGATCACATCATGGCCTTGAACGACCTTCAAGTGGATTTTGGGCATGCTGTTTTAGGCTCTTTTGTGAACAATTGTGAGAAACTGAAAATTTAAACACATATTATCTATTTTTTTTCCACTTCCTGGAATTATAGTTTAATATGTATGGTAGTTTGTGGATTTTTCAGATAACCAAGATCGTAAACAGTCCACAGAAGAGGATGTGACAGCACTCGAGGCATGTGACTTTGTTGGTTTCCCAATGTACGCAGCACTTCTTCTTTTCTAGCTCATAAGGGCAGCTGCTCTTATCATTGTAAACAGTGTATCAATCACTGCTTGTTTGTCCACATAATCATTTGAGCCATGATGTAACACTTGATACTTAGGTGTGTGATATACTGCCCTGGGGAATTTTTGTCATGTGACTTTTTTATTGGTTAAAAGTGTGTTGTGCTTTCATTGGTGTACAAGCTTGATTATGCATAAACCTATGTGTTATGTTTACAGGTGTTTCTGGCTGCAGCTATAATGCAGTCTTTAGCTTTACCACGTGACCTAGTGAATGTAGTTCAAGGATGTTTGTGTGTGAAGGTTCACATTAGGTTCAACAGGGCTGATACGAGGAGAACAAGATAGTGTGTTCTCACTCACTGCTCCATTTCAGCTTGTGCATTTCTTTAAACACTATTCTGATGAGCATAAAATCTCATGAAAAATAGTTTGTCAAACATTGACGCTTTACGAGGCTCAGCCATTAGTAATGCAACTGTTGAATGTTGTAAAATGCACTGTCATAGGGACATGTTTAAACATGCAGCTCACAACACTAACATGGCACAGCCCAAGCACACCTGGCTGGCCTCCATGTTTTCACAGGCTTGTTGGTTAACTGTGCTCTGATATAAGACGGTCGTTTCCTTAACACAACTTAACCTTGGCTGTATTTTGATGTGATTACTAAATTATATGTAGGCACCCGGATCATCTATGACCGAAAATTCCTGCTGGACTGTCGCAGCTCCCCGTTGGCACGCACACCTCCCTGCTGCCTCCCTGACATTCCGGGGGTGACCAGTCCTCCTTCGGTCACCATGAATAATGACAAGGCCCACCCCAAACAGACTGTCAATAATAACAGCATCAGCCCCCCAGCGGACAAGATCGCAGGTAAAAACAACATTCAGATCTGCATTGAAAAGTTATTAACCCTGTAAAGACTGACATATAATAATCAGGAAATTAAGCATTTTATAGAATTTTTAGACACAATCTTTAAAAAAAAATACATTTGCATATATATATATATATATATATATATATTATAAATAAAATATGGTTCAGTTGCTGATATTTGTATGCTCAAAAAGATGAAATTTTGATAGCTTGTAATGTAAATAAATGAGATCTTTATAGCTGTATTGCAGACTGCTTGCATAACTATCTGTTGACACTCGATCTCCCAATAATATATTTTTGTAATATATTTAAATGCTTAGCTTTATGATCAAATATGTAGTTTGTATTTTTGGGGGCAAACATATAATGCCAAGCTATACAATGAAGATAGAGAAATTGTTCAATTAAACGTTCCTCAAAAGGCTGATGTATCATACTTACATTTTAACATAATCTAAAAAAAAAAAACTTAAAAAAAAAAGTATGAATAATCAAGTAAACTAAGTTTACTAAGTTGTGTACCATAGCCTGAAGGTGTTTTTTTTTTTTTTTTTTATAATTACATTAAACATGCTTTTGCTTGCTTAAAAAGTATAAAGGCATGTAGTAGATCATGTACAGCAGGTTTTTCAGCAAAGATTTGATCGTGTTGATAATTAAGAGGACTTTTAGAGAAATTTTGTGCATCAAATATGATACAATAGGCTTCATAGGGTTAAATATATATTCAAAAAAATATTAATTTTGTTTTGTGATTTCAAGGGGAGGATGCCCAGTTTGAAATGGATATCTAACTACAATGGAGGACCTGCCACACGAAGGAGGCGAATATTACTGTGATGATAACTGTTCCCTGAGAGGATAAATGCACAGAAGACTTCTCCTTCCATGTCATCTGTCTTCATTTTTTTTCATTTATCTACTGTTCAAATGATATTTTCCTTTCCTGTACTGATGCTGTCGCTCAAGACGCGCACAAAGCCATTACTTTAGATTCTCAACATCAGCTAACACTGTTGTGCCTGAAAGAGCCACTATCTAAGATGTCAGATAATGCACCCCAAGCACTCTTCTTCTGCCTAACACATGGGAGACATCTCAGGCCACCATGTGACATTATGTTTGGTACAGATTTGTTTGTGTAGTTTTGCAGAATGGTCAGTAGGGGGAGCAACAGTTCTCTTCTTGGTGGTTTTCAAAGAATCAATCAAGATGCCAATTCCTATAAATTTATCATACCATGATACCTGAGTTTGACCACTTTCCATCTGGCATTGATACTTTTTGTAATGGTAAAATCAAATTTTTGTTTATCCTGAGGAGTATTTTCACCTAAAGTGTCATTCAACAGAATGTAAAATGCCTTCTTTTTTTTCTTTTTTTTTTTTTTGCTGTAAAGTTCTCTAAACTGCCCTGATATTCCTGAAGAGACATTTAAGCATAAAAAAAATCAATAAACATCAGAGAATTGACAAGTGTATGGCTTATTCATTTTCTGCTGATGATTTTCAAACTCAAAAGACACAAAATACATTGGTAACCATTATGAAAACATTTTATTAAATTTGGTAATTTACATACTCTACTATTTACAAATTAGGTCAACATGCAAAGCTTTCAAAAATAGCATCAAGTAATCCAGGTGCCTCAGTGCAGGATACTTCAATTATTCCAAGTGAAAATACTGTACAATTGAAAACCGTTTATATTCATTTGTGCTTAAATATGTTTTTCTGGGTTTGAGGAGCATATCCAAAGTGCTAGTGTTGAGTTCATGTGGGGTTTGGAGACTCAGTGGCAGCCACATTCTCCTACAACCATCCCTTCATGGTGTCTCATGACCATCTTCCCGTTCTCATAGTAGAGCATGGAGAGAGGAGCCAGACGGGTGGGTACGCAGGACAAGCATGGGACGCGGTCTGGGTGGTGCAGCTTCAAAAGACTCTGCAAATGAGAAGACGACAAACATTAGAGTCTGTGTAGTTAACAGAAAATGCTCTAAAGTAATAATTAAAACTTAAATCAAAAGTTTAAAACGATTCTTACCTGCATGTAGGCATGGTTGGTTGGAGTAAAGGTCTCATCTACAGGTGTAGGGCAGCTACCTTCACATCGATAGGCATTGTAGCGCTTCGGATAAACAATCCAATCGCTCCAGCCTATCTGATCGAAATCCACCCACATATCTACCTTCCTGCAGAGAGATTTCTTCTCATCACCTTCTTGTGAAACACCTGGAATCATGCTAGCTGCTGCGTCTCGCACTCTGTTGTCAGTTCTGTGGTTCCTCCTGTGACGCCGAGGCACAGGTTCACCTCCACCACCGGCCCGGTCCAGAGTGACATACTTCGAGTGCTCGGCAGTCTGGATGAGGGTGGACGTCTTTGCCTGGTTCTGCTTGGAGTAAACCACCATCATGACCCTGTTGGCTGTAGGATGCTGGATGCTCTCGTGCCCCTCTTTCTCAGCACTTGAAGACATCTGGACGGGTTCCTCTGAGGAAACGCTCTCACCCTGGTGCAACCAGTACTTGAGCAGCGCTGTGATGTTGAAGATCCTCCAGGAGGAATGGGAGCCTGGGTCACTTGGGTTGGCTTTCACACTCCCCAGGTGAAGCCGTACTTCGTCACAGGGGCTTCGGTCACACTCTTGTTTGGATGCATGATAGATATCCACTGCTATCTCAGAGGTGAATTCTGGAAGGCGAATGCGAAGTTCAGACCGCTGGACGTCGCCGCTTGCCGATATGGAGGACATGTCAAATGTCACGGCTAATTTATCACCAACCTGATGGCAACCTGAAAAATATTTGGACAAGAAATTAGTTCAAGGGACAGACAGTTAAACAGTCTAGAACGTGTGGTGCTTAATTATCTTAAAGGATGTTTTCACACATGGGTACATTCAGGACAAGCAATTAATAAAGTAGAATGTTCTTATTGTTGAGATGTGTATTGCTGCTCAAGCCACTTTAAAACAGACGTCTTGCAGCTAATACACACGCTAACTAATAAGCATAATACATGACTTGGCTAATAGCCTAGAACCAGCTAAACTACTACCTATCTAATTTTTCCCAGGGGGTCTTGTATCAACCTGACGAGATTTGTTTTGCGATAATGACTTTACTTATTGCCGCGTATCACACGACTGCTTTCGAAATACATAAACAAATGTCCATGAATATTGTTTTAAATTTTAATTATTTCATTATTTTTATCGTGGGGATAGATAAAACACGAGTTCTGTAGGAAGCATACAAAGATTTTCCTTTTGCGATAGACTGCGTTATAAAAATGTTTCACCGCTGAATGAAAAATATCGGCAAGCTATTTTAAAACGTGCAATGTCCATGTATAATATACAAATAATATGTTTAAAATTAATTTTAAGAAAAAAAAAAAATTATTATACTCACTTTTGGCGACGAGACTCAAGACCGAATCGGACTCGTAGAGAGATGGATTTTCATGGCTGATGTGTTTGTCGTCTCCGGTCAGAAAGGTCCGGTAGAGGTGCATCATGTAGAGCGGATATCTGTTGGTGTGTCGGCTATGACCCGCCTGACCTCCGCCGCTCTTGCCAGGTGCTCGCATCCTATTCCTGAGCGCCTCGTGGAATCCAGGAAACGACGACGTGGAGTTCACCAGACTGACCCACAGCGCGAGTACTGCGCTCAGGACCCCGCAGATAAACCGCCTCATGTCAAATCTCGGTTATAATCCACCACGCAGAGGAGCCTACGGTCTGTGAGATCCTTCTCCTACACCGTCCTCTGGAAAGTGAATGTCATGAGTGCTGCCAGGCCATCTAAGTTCACTTATAGAAACTTGAAGTCTTTTGATGGTCTGTGAGGTCTTTAGAGTCTTTGAAGTGTCCTTGTGATCCATAAAGGGATACATGTCCCTGGGTCGTCGTGTATCGAAACCAGCAGTCTTTTGTGCGTCGAAAGGTGTGAAAACATTAATTCTTCTCCTCGAGTACTGTGTATTGAAGGTCCTTTTGAAAGTGTACTTAAACAATAATATTAGTGGACTACATTTGTTCATCAATGTCACTTTGATTAAAAGGAGAAAAACACCCCGACTGCTGGATTATTTCTTAGTTTGAATGAAAATAGGGGAAGTAATTTTGTTTCTATGTCTTTTCATTCTATCAGAAGAACATAAATAGTAATTATGTCATTTGAAATCTCCACATTTTTGACATGTTACCCCATCATTTGGTTGCTTGACTTTACAAATTAGCCTACATTTACAAAATTATGACAATAATTGTAGATGTTTACCGACTGGGGACCACGTCAGGAGTGTACAGTCCAATACAATAAAATAAACACAATAATTTTGTAAGATAATTAGTATTTTTGTATTCGTAGACATAATTAGCAATTCGTGACTTTATGGTAGCCTACCATGTGACCAGTGAAATGTTCAATGTATTACCTTCAGACCGAAAATAAGTAACTTAATCTGACTCTAAACTATTTCCAATCATGTTTTGGTAAGGTTTTCATTTTGAAATAATTTATGCAAACTGTAATTGAGAAATTAGCCTACAATGTGTAATAGGAATTATCAGCAGCTTATTGAATAATATTTAGGCCAAGTCTGCTCATACCTCATGCGTCAATAAAGTCGCTTAGAAGAAATGCGGATCAACAATCTGACAATTGCGCTTCATAGACTTGAGAAGCATCTTACAGAACCCCACAGACAATTTCTTTCTTTCTTTCTTTCTTTCTTTCTTTCTTTCTTTCTTTCTTTCTTTCTTTCTTTCTTTCTTTCTTTTCTTTCTTTCTTTCTTTCTTTCTTTCTTTCTTTCTTTCTTTCTTTCTTTCTTTCTTTCTTTCTTTCCACATGTATTGAAGCAGTTATTACAACAGGGGGCGCTGCCTTCAAAGCTTCACCTTTTCTTCTTCAACGCTACCTTGACTGTCGAGTGATTTGCCAAATCGTAATCCAAGTGATAAAGCTAAAAAAATTATCTCTGTATGAAACTAAAATATCGACTGTCAATCCTTGCACCACTAATTTCTCCTGACACTGCCCGTGTGATGTGTTGACAATCTTTTTGCTGATTCTGAGGGACCATATGCCGCTGAGACACACACACACACAGGTTTGTTTTGTTATCAAAGTGAGGACATTCCATAAGTGTAATGGTTTTTATACTGTACAAACTGTACATCATATCCCCCTACAATACCCCTACCCCTAAACCTACCCTTCACAGAAAGCTGCATTTTTACATTTTTAATAAAACATTGTTTAGAAGCCTATGTTTAAAGCTATTTTAAATATGAGGACTCATTAAATGTCCTCATGTTTACGTCGTAATACCAGTGTAATACCCATGTCATTATACAAATTTGTGTCCTCATAAATCACAAAAATGCACGCGCACACACACACACACACACATTATTTCTCGTCACAGAATTGAAGCAGACCAGCTGTGAATGTCAGTGGCAATCTCACACATAGTAACGCTGATAAACAAGACAGAAATTGGCACTGAGCCTTCCTCCCACATACACAGCCATTCGATGCTAAGTGTCAGATCTTATACATTCATTGTCCATTTTATTGTAAAGTTTGTGAATTGTGGCCTGAAATATTTGTTTTTAATTTTTGTGTATGGGTCACTGAAAAATAAATCTTTATAAAAACATAATGGAGACATAATTAATTTAGAAGTTTTTTTA
Source organism: Chanodichthys erythropterus (assembly GCF_024489055.1). Taxonomy (NCBI): domain Eukaryota; kingdom Metazoa; phylum Chordata; class Actinopteri; order Cypriniformes; family Xenocyprididae; genus Chanodichthys; species Chanodichthys erythropterus. The sequence continues at coordinate 21,383,226 of NC_090242.1, read as the reverse complement.
AGTGTTAACAATGAGATTATGTGGTTTCTATAATCAATTAGCACTGCTTTTGTCATTTTTTACAAGATGGACAAAATTTACCAAACAAGTTATTCGGCTTAACCAAATTCAATTTCAGTTTTACCGAATGACACTTTTGGTTATACCAAATGATGATATTTTCAAACAATGCTAACAGGCTGATATCTATCTAGCTAGCAAAAGTACTATCAAACATTTTATATTTAGTACAAGCTTTTAAAATATTACAATATTTTCCATGTTTTATAGCAGTTGTACCGAATGACCTGATGTTTTGGGACACGCGTATGAGTAAGTGAAAACATGAATTTTTCTAATAGTTAAGAGAAATTTATTTTTCAAATAGTTAAGAGACAACATGATATTGCAGTCAATATCATGTTGTCACATGATACTGACCACATGACTTGATCCAAAATGGTCCCTTTATATTGGTTACTCTGAATGACATCAATGAAATTCATTTTCCAGACATTCTTTCTCATAACAAAGCAACGACTTCTACACATAATTTTAATACCATTTTGCACTGTGTTGATATATGATGTTGTAAAATCATGCCAGAATAAAAATATATATACATTTATTACATTTTTAGATATTTTAATAACAAATGAAATGGCTGTATTTGCCTTTAGACGGTTAAACCAAATGACCTTTTGACATTTCAAAATCTTTAAAATACCTTTATATGTATCAAAAACTATCTATCTATCTATCTATCTATCTATAGTCTGTCTGTCTGTCTGTCCGTATAGCTAGCTTTCTAGCTGTCTTTTGCTCTTTTTCTGCCATCCGTCCATCCATCCATCCATCCATCCATCCATCCATCCATCCAAGGTAACTGTTTAGCAGCCTGTTGCTCATTTTTGTGGTTGAGATCTGAAATGTGGGAATGGTGAAGAGAGAGGGCAAACAGTTTGCAGTTTTTCTGTTTGCAGTTTATTTTGACCAAATGTTGCAACAATATGTTAATTTAATTTTTTTTTCGTGAAAAATTACAGTTTTGGACATATAAGGTAATAAATTATTATATATATTTTTTAAATCACATAAAGTAAATGAGCATGTAAAGCAAATATATCTTTTAAAAAAATCAGTGCAGAGCATGCCCCTGCCCCGCACAATGTTCTCACCTTTTTTCCCCCTTACCTGTTTGCATCCCTGCATTTATCAAGAGATCAGTGTGGTTGTTTTTGACTGATTGTGTATGTGTGGTATGATATGTATGCTTCAGAACTAGGTGATGCTGACCTGCTGTGACAGGCACGCCTTGCTTTGGGCAGACAGCCTAATTAATCGCCAGGGACCCTGATTGCTGTGAATCGGTTTGCAAAATAGAGACCTTAGGCCTCTCCGGTAGGGGAAAAAAAGGGAGCATGGAGAAGGAAAACAGAATCAAGCCTTTTGTGTGGCGCTGTAAGAAAAGTGCACACTTGCGTTAGGGACGGCAACAAAACAAAAAGGCCATGAAATATGAAAGGGCCGCCTTTGTGTCATTTGAATAATGGGGATAATTACCCTCTGTCCAGCGAAGCACCTGCATTTGAAATAAGCCTTTGATACCAACTTAAATCCAGTGAGATGGTGCTATTTGATTAAGATTCAGGCAGACGTTGTCTCTGCTTTTACAGCAGCTGGAGAGATCACTCTGTCAACAGACTGACTGCACGCCTTTGAATGAATATGCGATGATAAATAGATATGCATCACAGAAACAGTGTAACTTATGCTTTGCTGCAAACAATATTGTTTTGGTTTAATAAACATCTCATTATCAAAGAGCAGATAATGTGAGTCTTTATTCTTATTATTTGCTAATTCTAGCCAGACCTGACACTCTCAAAGCTGGCTGGATGTCATGCGTCTACAGATATCTCAGTATAGGAGATAAACGGATAGACTTTAAGCACCTACAAAGCTATCTCTTTTTAATTTGGTTGCACTGCCAGGAATCCATAGATGAATCAGCATCTCTCATTAAACCACAGTCCTGACATTGTTCGCTAGGAATGGCTTTTTTTTCTGTCAGTCTGATAGCAGAAATTGCAGGGACACGAAGGCAATGAAATTGCTCAGAAAGTAGGAGAGGGTTTTTTTTTTTTTCTCAGCATTGGAGGCAGGACTGTATGCTGACAAAGATCATTGTTGTTAGGGGCTTGAATCCCACACCACAATGTGCTCCGGACTCTTTGATTTGTGGCTTTAGGTTCAGAATCCAGAATAATAATGTTACATGGATCCATGTAACGAACCTTTAACTCTTGCTGTGAAAGCACAATAGATATGTAAAATTTCTTTTATAATTATTATATTAGCTAAATGCTAGCTGGTTTCCAGACAGTTATTGAATCCACTTTCATGCATCTTTAATGTTGGTGTGGATCATAGATGACTTAATGCTTTTATTAGATAGCTGAGTACATACATTCAATCTTTACTTTAGTCTGCACTATGGTCGGTAATATTGTCATTTTTCTCTCTTCTACAGCCAGCCATGTGCCACTCTGAATCTGCCACGCTAAACATCAAGATTTTCAGGGCAGCTGGAATTGACAGAAATGGAGCATTTGCCTCCAGGACAGGATAATGGGTATTTATTCATTTATTTTTTATTTTATTTTATACATTTGGCCAAAATGCTCACTTCAAAATACTGCTGCTGCATTTCTGTGCTGTTCCTTGACTCAGAAACTCAAAAGATGTATCATAGATGATAATGCCATAATTTGGCTGTGTTTCACAGTTTTTGGGAAAATGATGGTTGTTAGGATCAGAAATAAAATCCTGTTGAAATTCTGCAGAGGTTTTCAAATGAGGGGATGCCTGTGGAAAGGGAAAATAATGTAAAAATATAATTTCATAAAATTGTCATAAGATTAATCAAATTTAATTTATTAATTATGAATATTTATAATATTGACAGCCATAGTTTTGTTAGTTTTTCTCCTCAGGTTTATACATCTAACAGTACTACTCATGGTGGGCAAAGAAAGTGCCAACTAAATATTTTACAGATATTATTTTAAGCATATTTATAATATTTTCTCTTTTTTGTTTACTGTATTCACTACTGTGCAAAAATTCTGGGTGCATTAGGATGTTTTAATGTTTTCTAAAGTAGTTTCTTATCCTCACCAAGGCTGCATTAATACAGTAAAAACGGTAATATTGTGAAATATTATTAAAATGTAAAATAACTGTTATATATTTTAGAATGTAAATTATTCCTGTGATGGCAAAGCTGAATATAACATGATTCTTCAGATATCATTCTAATCTGCTGGTTTGCTGCTCAAACATTTCATAGTATTATCAATATTGAAAACATGCTTAATATAGTTGCGATAACAGTGATGGTCTTTTTTAGGATTCTTTGATGAATAGAAAATTCAAAAGAACAACATTTATTTGAAATAGAAAAATTTTTAATAGTGTAAATCAAGCGTTAGTGTTAGTTCAGGTCTCGTCAGTCAAGCTCGCATCAGCTGACTCCCAGGTGATTCACATGTACCTATAGGAATACGACGCCTAGCAGCATCTATATATAAGCTACTCAGTATAATCAGCAGCTATTGCATTTCTCAAAAGCTAATTTCCCTCCTCCATCCCCAGCTCCTCCTCCCTCCTCACTTCAGTCAGAATTGGCCTTATGATTCCCCTAAATCATACTAATTTTAGAAATATTTTGTACATGTTAAATTATTGACAATAATTAATCTGGGGTTCTTGCCCAGAACAGAACCATACCGCCAATACAAACTCTATGCAATTATCAATCATATTTGACGATAGTGGTCCTGACAGAAAAGACTTTACCATCCTATAAGGGCAGGTTTGGTGGCATTAAAAGGTTTGAAACCCCCTGATCTAGAATTGTCAGCTTTCTCAAAAGATCCCGCAATCTAAATCCGATTGGCAATTTCATAACATTTAACTTTGAGCTACAGTAATGGGTGACAAATGTAAACAAAAGTTATGGATTTCAACCACATCCCATAGATGAAAGTGTTTGGCTTATTTTTAAGATCAAAGGCAGTTCCTTTTTATTTAAAAGCTGTACTTCTCCACAAATTGGAACTCTTCTCTCACCAACCTTCCTATGATGTTTTAAATCAAAGATTTCAAGAACCCTTATGTCACGTCCAAACAAACATCTTTAGGCCCAGTGCGTAAATTGAGGTTACTTTTCTGTACTCAAAAGCGACATGAATGTTCGACAGATAACAGGGTATAGTTTCTGAAGTTCAAGTGTGTTGGTGAGAAGTGTGTGATACATCAGCAGGGTGCCTTATCTCTTATTTTGCACCACCATAATGCAGCTTTGGATCCAAATAGTTCTACTGTTGAATGTGGGAATAAATAAAGTGGAAGAAGCTTATGAGAGATGAATTAGGCTTTCTTGGATAAACTGTCAGTCTGGTTTTCATGCTACAGAGCTGCATCTCTTTCTGCTTGTCAACAAATTTCACTGTGATTGCCAGTGACAGTCTTAAATTTAGAGTTAAATCCAACAAAACCACTTGTCCTCAAGTTATGGGGCAATGCTTACGTCAAACGCTGAAAATACAACATGTTTGAAAAGAAATGACAGAGAAATCTTCATTTAAGATTTTTTTTAACAATCTGTAGGTTGCCTTATTGTTTCCCAAACTGTTTTACTCTTATAATTTGTGGAACAGCAATTTCAGAAGCCTCTTTGAACTTTTAGGTTTGAAAGAGTTGTGACTTTTTTTTTCTTGCAGGGAGAATGATCCTTTTGTCTGGGAATTTTTAGCTTATTTTAATACTATGGCTGACATATTCCTGTCTATTTACGATACAAAACACAAAACACATTGCTGGAGCCGATAATGGATAATATGAGTTTTCAGAGCTTGTCTGAAGTTATTTAGCTGGCATTCATTATCATCGTCTGTGATGACATCAATCAGTCGAGGGGCAAGGTATAAGAGCACCCTCAGCGGTCGGAAATGACAGGTCTTCTCTCGGTTTGATTGCAGTCATCACATGCCGCCACAATAACAGCTGTGTGTGGTACGTCTGGCATTGAGAAAATGATCTCTGTTATCTGTCATGTCATAACTCTGGAGTCCGTTCTCCACAATGCAATTTGCGCAGGATATTGCAATTATCAAAACATCGGTGTGGCAAATGGAAGTTGCAAGCATGTAGAGTATAGGTGACGCATGTAGATTTTTCAAGAGTGTCCTTCTGAATAATGTGGGGGTTTGTGTCCCCTTTAGCACAGAAAATTACACTATAATGATTCAAGCCTTTTATCTTGGCGATCTGTGGATGACCTTCCAGAAATGAAATAAAATTGATAAATAAATAAAACTCCTGATTGAATGATTATGGCTGTGTTTAAGTCCAAGTTTTATGCCCTTCCCTCACAAACTTCCCTCCGTCTCTTTCACTCTGACGTAGAACCCGGAAGCACTGCACTGCACTGTGTTTACTATGTCAACAGCGTAGGAAGACCGGGAAGAGAAGAAATTGTTGAATAAAGTCGTTATTTTTTGTTTTGTTTTTGCGCACAAAAAGTATTCTCGTCACTTCATAACATTAAAGTTGAACCTCTGTAGTCACACTGTCTATTTTAACAATGTCTTTACTACCTTTCTGAACCTTGAAATTTGGAATGGCATTGCTGTGTATAAGGAGATCAGAAACCATACGGATTTCATCAAAAATATCTTAATTTGTGCCCTGAAGATGAACGAAGGTCTTACGGGTTTAGAAGACATGAGGGTGAGTAATTAATGACAGAAATTTCAGTATTTCAAAATAGTTTTTTGGGTAAACTAATCCTTTAATCATCCTTCAATAACCCTTTTTTTTTCTCTCAGATGTGTGTGGTCCATTGGAGAAATGATTAGGATCTGTTAATTTGGGCGTCTGTATCTCAGGTACATGAATACCGCTGACCACATCGCTCAGTGAAGCGATGAGTGGATGTGACGTGCATCAGAGGGAAAGAACAGAAGAGCAAATCAATATTCACTCATGTGAGTGCAGTAGCGGTACGGGGGTTTTATATGTTTCAGAATGTTTATTTGTTAATTTAGGTATTATTAAAGTAATGTTGATAATATTCATAGTTAATCATAATAACTTTGGTCTTTTTCATAATTCATATCATGTTTTTTATAATTTATATAATAAATGTATTACATAAAAACTACTGTTTAAAAGTTTGGGCTCATTAAAACATTCATTTTTTATTCAGCAAGGATGGATTAAATTGATGAAAAATTACAGTTAAGACATAATGTAACAAAAGATTTCTATTTCAAATAAATACTGTTCTTTTGGACTTTCTATTCATCAAAGAATCCTGTGTTTTCAACATAATAATAAGAACTTGTCACCTTGGAATTATAAGGTTCTATCTGGCAGTTTTGTCAAAATTGAGTTATTCAAATATTCATATTCTGTGACAATGTAATTACATTATGTTAAGTTGTGTACAATTTGGGACTTTTTTTTAGAAAACAAAAAGGGTCTATCCACAAAGGAGTATCAAAACTTATGGAGACAGAAACTTTCTTGAGCACCAATCAGCATATTAAATTGATTTCTGAAGGAACATGTGATTGTTACAGTGTGATGGTAGCAAACACGCATGAAGATTGGTGTAAAACAAAAATAACAACAGTTACAGGAGATCGCTGAAGAAGAAGAATAGTAGTAAACACAGGAAAAACACTAAATGACCAGGAGTGACTAAGGGTACATTTACATGAAAATGATGTACTAAAAACAGAAAAGTTTTCCTTTGAGTTGTTCGCATACAAAAGCTAAAACCTCTGTATCATGCATGCCAGGCCAGTAGTTGGCAATGTCACTTTGTAAAGAATTACAATACATCTACAGGCTGAACACAAAATACACTTGTATCACCGTTTCCACAAATTGATAACGATGATAACGGTATTGTTTTCATAAACTTGCACTTTGAAACCCGTTTTTAAAAGTTTTCATTTTGAGGCCCCCAAAACGCAGCTGTCATGTTAATGAACAGCCAAAACACAAAAAGTGTTCTCTTTTTAGTTGAAAATGTTGTTGTGTAAACAGCCCCTAAAACATAGGACTTAAATACACAGGGCTAACAAAGGAAACTAGATGAGACACAGGTGAAAGCAATCAATAACAAAGGAAAAAAAATCAGTAATAATTATAACAACAAATTAGAAGCAGGAACATGAGAACAAATGAAACAGGAACAGAAACACAGTAAAACAGAGTAATACAAACTAAAAGTCGAACAGAATATAAGGCTGCATCCGAAATCACATAGCCTACTTCCCTACTATATAGTAGGTGAAAAACAGTATGTGACAAAAGAAGTATGTCCAAATTCACAGTACTCACACTGAAAAAAATGTTATGTTGAATTTACTTAATTTTATTACGTCAAGGGGTTGCACGAAATAAATTTATCTAAATCCAGATATATTTTTTAAGTTGACTGAACTTATATTTTATAAGTTGAGTTTACTTATATTTTATAAATTGGTTGTACTTATATTTTATACATTGAGTTTATTAATCTCTTTCAATAATTTCAGATTAAATTATATTCATAATTTTAGCTAAACTATTTTGAGTAGAATTTACTCAAATTAATTGTGCAACCAGAGCAATTTAATCGTTTAATTTCTACATATTAAAATTAATTTTAATCCGATATTTTTTTTATCTATTGTATCTTTCATTAATATTCAGACAAATAAAGCAAACCCAATATTTTCAACTCTAACTTTATTTTTCTGATCCAAGAGATATTTTTGCTCTCTCAAACAAGAATGCCAGTAATGTAACTCAAGTCACCATTTCTCAAATTGCTTTCTTATAACAAAATGCACTAGTATCCATTAACATAAAATACATTGTACCATTCGTAACAAAAACAAATGAACCAGATTAGCTGGAAGGCAGCAAACACTGAGTAACTTGTGTGAGATTACATTAAACTGCAAACTTACATCGAGTCAATATTCCAAAACATCCTTAGTACAGCTTTAAATGTTCACAATAGTGGCTGTATACATATATATATATATATATATACATACATACACACAGGAGAACTTTGGAGGAAAGCCTTTTACCACCCATTTGCAAGAGCACAACATATACAAATAACAAAATACACCAGTACTATACAGAACAAAAAAATACTATAGTACAAGAACTGTCCACAGCTGCAACACAGTGCACACTGAGGACCTGATGCTGAAATTACAAAAAACTGCAAACAGTTACATTCAAAAAAAATACTGTAATAGGAAAAAAAAGAATGTAATAAAACAGATTTTATGCTTGGCTGAGGTGAAAAAGTTGGTGTATCAATATGGAAACAGACTCACTGAATAAAATGAAACGTGACTTAAATGTCCACTGAAGCTTAAGCTCCTCTGAGAATAATAAAAATAGTGGCAAATGAAAACATCACATCTGTGTGGAGCAATGAGGAGGCTGTAACATTCTTAAATGAAACTAACAAGAAATGTCATAATTCCATGTTTTCCACATGGTTCTCTATCGTTTGAACTTTGACTGGAGCTCTTTTAATGACGTCATCTCATTGTGTCCTCTTCTTATGCAATGCCTCAATGGCGCAGATGTCACCAACTGTTTATCTCAAAGCGCTTAACTTCTAATATTCATATGTTAATGGATGGATGGATACATTTGTGCTGAGTGTGGATAGAAACCTGGCTTATTTCCAGGATTGCAATTTTTATTTCAGGTGAATATTCTACAAAATCCAATGACAACTTTAAATGTTCACACCAGTGGCTATGTATTACAGTCCACCACTCACTTTGTTTTCAGTTTGAAACATCTTCTAGGGCTGCATTTTACATCATACTAAATGTTTTCTATCGCCTCCCAAACCAGATTTAAAAATGCAGCTTAGTGGCGTTCACAAGAGCGGCTGAAGAAATCCTACAGTCCAGCAATGATTTTGTTCTTTAGTCCAAGGACTTTGGGGAAAGCCTTTCTCCATCCATTTTCAAGAGCACTTTTTGAATGAATTCATAGAGTATTTCAGCTCTTTGGGGTAAGCCATGTTCAATACATAGATGACTCCCAGCATCATTGCACATGCTTGGGCTACAGATCCAATGTTGTCCAGAATGATTTCTCCTTCAACATAAATGCCAATGTCATCATGTGCTCCAATTTCTCCACCCTCCTTGTTGATGACATATACGCCCATGGTGGAATTCTGCAGGTCTCTCTGGATGTCATCTCCTTCGATGTCCTGTATATTTGTAGAATATAAGAAAAACATGAATTTATGTAATAGATTTTAATGACCTGAAAATTCTAAATTTCTTTATATTTACAATATATAATTACACTGGTCAGTAAAACTATTGAAAATATTTTTGTCAGTTAAATAAAGGTTCATGTGAATTAACAAACCACAGATTTTTGTTTTTATGGCATTGTGAAAAATATCCAAACTTTTCTGCAAATGGAGCAGAGACACAGAAGTCAGAATGGATTGAGAGATGGACTAACACATTGTTGGTTTTGGTCTTTTAATTGAACAATAAGAAAAATGATGAATAAAGCCTGCCTTATTGTTTCAAGAACCAAACTGACGGTTTAAAATGTTTTAGCCAATTACTGAAAATCTCCAGTCCAGACACAGACAAATGTACATCATCCTGTGACAACATCCATGTTGTTTTACTCTGCAGGATTTCATTTCCTCAACAAAGTTTGTCAGAGTCTGTTAATAATTATTGGATGTCAGAGTTCTTGAATGCACCAGGGTGTGTTTAGAAAATGGTACCTGCTTTGAAAACTGCAGCAAATTGTTGATTTTTATACAAATATTCTCAACCTTATGGCTACTTATATGGTTAAAATTAATTTTCTAAAATTGATGCTTTGGAAAATGGTCAGTGGTAATGTTAAAGGAGAACTCCGGTCAATTTTAACATTGAGCTCATTTTTTTGTAAATTTGGAGTGCTGTCAGCACAGAGAACAACGACAGAAATCGGTGTTGCCTACACAGTGTTATCCTCTTTTTAAAATTTGCACCCTGTTGACTTCAATGGGGCAAGTTTTAAAACCTGCTTTTAGCCTCTTAACATCCTTGATGTGTCATTACAAATGCCCAGCATTGTGAGTGATTCCTTTAGAGTTAACACGGGTGAATCTGACTGCAGTAGATGTGAAAGATATGAATAAAAATGATGTTAATTCAGCCAGCGCACATACCTGTATTTACATCCTGTTTTCGGTCGAAGTCCACAGTAGTCGATTGTCGAGTTCACGCGTGTGATCATAGGTAACTAAACCTATGCGCGTGAACTCGACAATCGACTGTGGACCAAAAAAACAGGTTCTCTGTACTGACATAGCACTCCAAATTGACAAAAAAATGAGCTCAATGTTAAAATTGACCAGAGTTCTCCTTTAATGCATTTGTCATCAATGGGCTAAAACATAAAAACACCAGTATGATCCTCTGTAGTGACATGTTTTAGTGGCTAGAGCATTTTTCAAGTTTTGCATTAGTTGATTTAAATAAACAGCAGGCTTCCACACTATAATAGCTCTAGACCCCAAAACACGACAGCATGTAGACTGTGATAGGACTACAGCTGCCATAGTTTTGGTGTCAACACACTGATTTTGTTATGCATCGGGTTTGTTTTTGTTTTTGTTGAGTGCCCCTTTAAATTCATTTTCTTCTAACTAGTGGGTTAGTGACATTAGGATTTTAAAACATTTTATAATACAAGACAGTACATCTGACTGATAAATGCAATTACAATGACTTGCCTTATACTCCCGAATGAGATGTCCATCATCCTCACCAAGGTAGATGCAAAGTGCCTTGAGGACTGCTGCCCTTTTAAGATTGATGTCACTTGTAGCCTGTGTAAAAGGATTACAACTATAAAAAATACAATAAATAATAAAAAATGTCTTGAAACTGTAGAATATTTCAAACCTGTGGTAACCTCAAAAATATATACACAATGACTTCATTATACATTCTGTAAATGGACTGCCTTCTTTAGCTAAAGAATGTTAGTGTATTGTGACTTAATTTTCATAAAATATCAGGTCTTAATGTGTAGGGTGATAGGGTGACAGTTCAGTCTGCAGGGTAGGTGCAAATGTACCAAAAGGTCTCCGTTTTAAAACAAAAATGTAGTAGTGTGGATGTAGCCTTAGGAACCTTGCCCCTTACAAATAATCAAGGCTGGCACTAGACAGGTACATTTCAGGTTTCTCCACAGTGTATATGATATTTTCTACTAAAATGTAAAAACATGTTTACCTCTTGCAAGATCGCCAGATGTCTGGCTAGTTTTTGTCCAGAAAAACCTCCTTTTTGTTGAAAATAGATGTCAGCTGGGGTAAATGGCTGTCCAACTGAGCCATGAAGGTTGTTTCAAGTGGGACAGTTGTTATGCGCTGGAATTCAGCATTTATCTATTACACACACAAAAAAACAACAACAGAAGACAAAGAGCACTGTGATCAGCCATCGGTGTAATGATATTTTGTAGCTATTAAATAGATATATTCTAATTTTCTTATATTAGGTGTACAGTGTGTTCTAGCCAGAGGTATTGCTATCAATCAAGGGTAATGGCAAGAAATCAAAACTGGACCAGCAGCCTGCATCCTTATTTAAACCTTGCTAATATTTTTTTTATATTTACAATGGGTCAAAGTGCAATGTAAAAACCCAGGGAGCAAGCATGTGCTTACCTCATCAATGTGAAAAAGTGCAGGCCACCTGGCTTTAAACTCTCCGGCAGCTGGATTTTCCTGCACTACCTCTTTTCTTCTGTAGGAGAATGTTTTTGACATCTTCTTTTTTACACATGATGCACTGTTTCTTTGTCTGACATCATTCAACATTTCAAGTCTGACATTTTCTAAGCTTTCATCCGTTTCGCCAGCAGGGTGTGAAGGACAAAAGTTGACTTCAGCTTTTTTTAGGCTTCTTTACATTTTTGGCTGGGAGGCAGTCATCACTACGTTTGTTTTTCAAAGCATTTACAGTCACTTCTGGAAAGCCAATAGTTCGCATCTTTGTTCTGTAATTAGCCATTTTATATTTTAGGCTAATCATCCAGCCATAGTAACCAGTGGCAGATGGTTCCTTCAAACAGGGAAATTTTTTGATGAGTGCCTCTGCTACATCATCTATTTGGTAATTTTGTGGGTACGCTGTATACTGGAAGATCTCCTCGGCTAGCTTCTCTAAGATGTCAGACTTTAACCCTGGAGTAATCTTCAGTTGAGTGCCAGTTTCTCTGAAGCTGTCATTTCCACGTTGAAGCTGCACCTCTACATTGTATGGAAAGTGAGGAATGGGGAATTCACGTGGCCATGCACGTGATCTCAATTCATTGTCTGAATGTGGCAGAATGATGGTGTCATCCGAGTCTGTTGTGGGCAATGAGGCCTCTGAGGAAATGGGAGATGTTTGGTTGCTCACTGGTGCTCCAGATGATCCAGAAGTGCTGGGAGCATTCTGCATTACAGAAGATGGACTCAAACCCACATCATTTAGGGGGGTTAGAGTTAGGGTTGCCATGTACACCAACTTGATTGTACTTCTGTCCTTTATGTCGTGTACTGATGTAACATTCATGAAATCATTGAAGTCAGGATCCATGAATTGAATACGAAAGTCTGTTTCAATTCCAAATGCTTGGCAAATTGTATTGTGGAACTCTGCCAAAGTTTCTGGCATTCCTGAATGGAGATCAAGTCTTCTATAGTCATCGTCGCCCACAATGACTCTCAACTTCAGATGCTGTGCCATTCTTCAATCTAATTGTTAAAGACAAAAAAAAAAAAAAAAAAAAAAAAAAAAGTTAAATCAGCATTTCGTACTATTGTTACTTAGGTATAACTTTTTATGAACCGAACCAGAGCAGGAACATACCACCATACAATTCCAATCTGTAATGTTATTCTGCACTTGAAAACAATTAATTTTTACCGTTACTTTCTTTGCGTGGAATGAAGAACACATATTTTTTTCTTTGTTTGTGGTTGTGTGGTAGTTCTTCCTTTGAACATGATATATTTAAACTGACAGATTTGAAAACTAATTTGTATTATTTTAGTCAAAAATGTTTTCCTTAACATGTACATTTATATAATGGCAACATGAGGGTAGTTTAGTACAGGGAGATGTCAGATGATTGGATTGGATTTCCCTAAGAAAATTCTTTCTATCATTACTAAAAACAAAATTATTCCTCCTGTAAGAAATGTTAGGCTGCCCTCTTGTTACCATATTTAGTGTATTAGTGTATTAACTCATGCAGCGTATGAACACAACACGAACTACCATAATCCAACCTTGCATCTGTATGAATCGTTTAAGTGTCACCATTCGCCGGCCTCCAATCCTGTAATCTGCCAAGGGGTACTGGTCCAACAAGGCACCGAGTTGAATGAGGGAGACTTCTGAAGTGGGACATAACTCAAATGCCCTAAAATGCTCCCTATACCATGCATCAAGCTTTTTAACAATAAAGCTCAAGCTTTTCTCCACTACAACCATCTGGATAACCTCTGCAAACTCTGGTAAGCCACCTACAGAGCCATGAACAACAACCATACCTTCTCTGTAGTTAACTCCATTAACAGATGCATTCTTTGTGAGTTGAATGTGAGTAATATCAGGGTATTCCAACTGCAGAACCTTCTGCACATCCTGATGCAAAATGTCAACAGAGACAGTTGAGACAGCTGAGACAGTCAAGCTAGAAGTTTCGGTTGTGGTTGACGCCAAGTTATAAGCAATCATGAACTGATGCTTCACCGCCATGGACAAGAGTACGTTTTTAAAGCAGCGTGTGTGACGAACCACCTGCTTAAAAAACTGTGTTTCGCCTCAAACCTCATTGTCCACAACCCAACTAGTGGACCAAAAAATCTGATCATCTGTGGATAATGTTCCACAAAATGATGTTTCGGCAACAGGTTTAGACCAGGAAAAACCTCTTGTAACCTAGCTCTATGGTCACAAATCTTGGCTTCAAGGAAAGCAATGGATTGTGTTGTGTGCACTGGTGCAACAACTAGCTCAACGATATCTTTAAGGTCCAAAATGACCTGCCAGGCAGGTTCATCTGGGGGCACCAAATGTCCAATCAAAAGCGGAAGCAATCGCAAAAGACTCCAATTTTCATGTGCATTTCCTCCAATGCTTTTCTTCAGCATGAATGTCCTGGGAATAGCATGAGGACGATTACTTTTGTCTGTCCACTTGTAAGGAAATTTCTGAATGGACTCATTGAGTTTGTCAAGTGTGAAATACTTTTTTGAAATTAACAAGTTGAGGCAGTGTGCCAACTCAACTGGTAATATGCCTTCAAAGATGTCATGTGCAACATCTGGAGGGTAGCCTGTGCAGACATTAAAATGAGAAAGATAAGAAGAGAAAACACACTTCCTTTTAACACCGTAACAAGGTTGTGCATTGTCCTGTGCTGATCTAACATGCATTTCATGCATCTCTTTGCTTCGGAGAGTAAATGTCCCTGAACTGACTTCGGTCTCCTGAATTTCCGACTTTTTGCCACACAAAAGCGGCAAATGTATTCACCTGCAAAACTTTCAATAAATCCAGCAATTCCATGTGCCCCCAAATTGTCTGCTACAACACACTGTATTGTGCCTTTAACAAAATCTCCAAGCTGAGCAATAAAAATACCTTGACTTTCCAAAATGGCAAGATCCCTCAACAACGGCTCTAGTACCTTTTCATAGCCATATTTCCTCACATCATCAGATCTGCAGAGTAATGCCAAATAAATTGAAGACAACGAAGAATGACAACCTGGTGGTAAATTGCTGAGAGTCCAGTAAACGCCACAGATCTTGTGCTTTTTACGAGATGTGCCAAGTGGATTACAAATTTCGAAATCATCCACATAAAAATTCAACAACACTCGCAGCTCACCTTCTGACAAAAAATGGTTATCCTTGAAAAACTGACCATCTCGAAAAGACTCGTATTTCACTTCTCCTCTGCCCTCTGATATGAGGTGATTATCTAATGCTTTGTTAAGAATGTGACCATTAGTAAAAAGCTGCTGTAAAAACTTTAATAGTGGAACATACTGCAGCGTTCTTTTATCTTTGTCATCCAAGATATATTCTATGGGTTCCACAACTTGAAAATTGTCTCTGTAGTATTTTTATGCGCTTAAAGGATGTTGACAAAGGACAACCTTTGCCAATTGACTTACAGACCGGATTAGATGTACACAGGGCCGATGCAAGTTCGTCAATGACTGACTGGTCAATTTGCAGGTTGTAACTATTCAGTGTGTCATGTATCACATTTCTTGTACTACACAAAGATGCTGTGCTCAACAAATATTGAAATTCTTCCAGCAATTCATCAATTGCAGCACTTGGCACATGAAAAATATTTTCCAGCTTTAATAACACTGCAGCAATTTTTTGTTCTATTATCTCTGGCTGATCCTTTGACTTATCTAAATCAATGTCATCAGACTGACTTTCATTACAGAATTCTTCACTGTCTGAAACACCAGGCTCTTCAGTTTCAGCTACACTAGTTCCCTGGACTACACCATGCTTAAAATCTCTCAACGTATGCAAGCTGTGCTTCCGACTTTTATGCGACTTGAAGGTGCTGTATACATTGGATGTGTATTCACAGCCTTTAAACATACATGTGACTGTCTCATTGTTTTTCAGATGATGGCCTATGTGCACAAAATAATCATGTTCTGTTCCAAGTTCACTACAGCCACATAAATGACAGGAAAATGAAGTAAATATGTCAGAGTGCTTTAAGGTATTTTCGTGATTCCTTGACAAATGTGACAAAAGTGAATTCCAAGTTGTAAATACGCATGGACAATTAGGGTATATACACTTAATATGATGGCCACGCCCAAAATGACTATGTTTTAGTCTGTAATGTTTAAGAATTTCTGATCGCCTAGACACTTCCGCACCACAGTCTTTACACTGCCACATAAACTAGACAAACCACAAAGAGAGAAAAGGGGACAAAAATCAAATATTAGTGATGGTGTCGTAACAGTCACATCCGGGGCATGGTGATCCGCTTCAACTTTGATTACATAAAGCTATGCTCTGTAAAGACAACTAAATGTATAGTTTATTGTGACTTAGTTTGGGCCACAGAATCTCATATTATGCAAACAGAAGCTTTACTCAACAGATTAAGGGCGTACTCGCACCCAGCACGGAACTCGCACATAAACTCCACTGTGCCGTGCGAGAGAGAGCGCTTCTCAAAAAGAGTGCAGTGTTTCCTAGACAAGGAAAGCATAACCGTGGGGGGACAATCGTGCTTGGGCATGGTACAAGGCAACCGGGCCTAGTGTGAGTACGCCCTAAGAGTAACAGTGTATCAGTGGCAGATTTACTTTGCACTGCTGTTAGTAATTACTGTTATAGAAAGAACAAATACACACAAGCACACCTAGCAGGAAGCTAGACATGAAGAAAATTACTGTGTACTGGTACTTTTATAGCAGCACTTCTCTATGAATTATATGATAAAGTACCAGCGTTGAGATGCCCCCCATAAATAAAGAACAAAATGTATACCACACAGTTACAGCACATTTTTAGCTTTCTCCGTAGCAGCACTGCTGTGATCAGTATAGCTGTTAAGATGCATGTTTAATGCACTTACCAAAACAATATGAGCTCCCCAAAGAATTATGTTTTGGTCCACATCACACCAAGACAATCAGATATGAGAATAACCTGCAATAGAAATAAAAATGAGCAGGGATTAAAAAGATAAATTGTAAGCATGTTGAGGAAAAAGTAATTGTCCAATAATCACAAACTTGTGTCAGCACAAAACATGTTAAAGCCCACGACTCAAATCAGATCACTACAAACTAATTTGTGTCCAAGTCCAAATTTTAATAATACCTTATTACTATAAAAAATATCCAACAAATGGCAGATTAAGAGGGTGGAAGTGGACAGACAGACATGGACTTCATTTTCAGGAAAGATTATTTTAATTATCAACTTATTTATTCACAGCAGGACTATTTTCTTGCAAGTGTGTTATTCCTCTTATAAATTACTTAAGAGCATTTAGAAATTACATCAGAAAATAATGCATTCAAAGCTTTAGATGCTCTAAGCATACAGACAGGAAATTATATGAAACAAGAGGGGTATATTGAAGTTTCTGGAAATTGTGTGAATTAAGTACAAAACAGATTTGGTTTCTTAAATTAACTACCATTGTTTGTACAACAATGCATGAAATATAAACACCTGTACAATGTTTTAGAATAAATAATTGTGTAAGGTTATTTACATTGTGTCAGATCATATTATATGGCGATTTTTTATAAACTGTTTGTGAAATCAGAAACAGAAAAATCTCTTCACAATGCAGTCCACAAGCCTACAACTACTAAGTACATTGTGAGATATTATAACTGAGTCAACAAGTCAAGACCCCTGCCAGCTCTTAGTTTTGTAAAATTAATTAAAATTAATTATTTTTTCTGTCTTCATGCCATATCACTAACTATTAGTATTTGTATTTTTCATGTTCCACTTCTATACTAAAAGTATTAGTTTAAAATTGGGAGCAATAAATGCAGTGCCAACATAATTGGTCTTTGTGTTTAGAGCAGAAACAAAGTTGAACAACATCAACCTGCTAGCTAAACCCACATTCTCATCCCTGTCGTCTTCTGCCTACCACTTCAGGTTAACTGGTCTTTCACTGGACTATCGGCTGTGGTCATACTAGCTGGTCCTCTCGTGTCATCTGCAAATCTCCTGCTATTTAGTTATGAAACATTTGCATGCTTCTACTACATGTACTTTCAGCCCCACCTTTACGTTTTAAGCTCTGATAAGGCGCGTCGGATACCGTCCACGAGGACTGCTACCCATGCCGCTACCACGAAAGAGAAGCTTGTTTTTTTTCCTACCCGCATTCCGCGAAGACCTGCCTCTGATTGGCTAGTGTTCGTTGCATTCGTTGGATAGGTTTGCTCAAGTGGAGTGACAGGCCTTGAAAAATGTCACGGTCGGTCGCAGCCAGTCAGCGGCAGAGTAGGGGCGGGTCTACGGGTGTGAAAAATACAAACGTTTAAAGAAACGGTAAATTCAGGCACCCAACGTTACCTAGGCCTGCCATTATGATTATGTAGAAACATATATTCTTGCACATTAACCACCTTTTACCAACATGATTTCACAGGTGTATTTTGTCCTAATGTTAACACATTGACAAGATTAGAAAACATGCTTACAGCCAGTCAGAATAACGTTAATGTAATGTTAGGCTTGGCCAGTCTAACGTAACGTACATGCCTAGACAGCAAGGAAGGTGCAGCTACAATTAACGTTAACATTCGTAAAACTGTTTTTGCTTTTATTCAGCTTCCACAAACTAATAAATAAGTCAAGACAAACACTGAATTCACCAAGCATTTAACACTTAAGCTAAGTTAACTTACTAACCATACACAACTCACGTGGTTATAGTCGCTGAAACCTTATCTAATGTAATTTATATTAAAAAAAAAACACACAAACTTAGCATTAGCTAAACATTTTTTTTTCTATAAAATGTTTTAAAGTGTAAACAGAACCCTGTTTAAGTAACAACTATAACACACCAATGATTATATATTGCTTACTTACCGAAAATGCAGAGCTGGATTTGCAGCATTCAAACGAGTGAAATCACGTTTAATCCCCCGCCTTGGCGCCTTCAGAAAAAATGTGTCTGCACATGCGCAGACCGGACAGTATATGGAAATTAATTGAAACGTATTTTTTTCTAATTACTTTTAATTGAATGAAATTAACTCGTTTTAAACAAGGGCAGTGAATTTGAAAATTAGTTACAGCTACAATTAACGTTAACATTAGTAAAACTGTTTTGCTTTTATATTCAAGGCTTCCACAAACTAATACATAAGTCAAGACAAACACTGAATTCACCAAGCATTTAACACTTAAGCTAAGTTAACTTACTAACTTTACACAACTCAAGTGGTTAAGCTAGTCGCTGAAACCTTATCTAATGTAATTTATATAAAAAACACACAAACTTAGCATTAGCTAAACACATTTTTTTTCTATAAAATGTTTTAAAGTGTAAACAGAACCCTGTTTAAATAACAACTATAACACACCGATGATTATATATTGCTTACCTACCGAAAATGCAGAGCTGGATGCTGCATTCAAACGAGTGCAATCACGTTTAATCCCCCGCCTTGGCGCCTTCAGAAAAAAATGTGTCTGCACATGCGCAGACCGGACAGTATATGGAAATTAAATGAAACGTATTTTTTTCTAATTGGGCAATTCCAGCGTTATGGACGTGACATTTGGAGTCAAAACTTGAAATATAAACGCTCAAAGAATGCATTTAATAGTAACATATTGAACCGTCTATTTATATATTCATAATCCCTTACTAAAGGAGTCCAGACATTAGAAAAATGTCAGTCTATTCAACTGTTTTATATTTTAGATGAGGGAAATATACAGCGTTACGGACGTGACAAAAAAAAGTCACTAAGTTTTGGGTGACAACATTTTTTAAGAATTCTGTGAATTACATTGCGCAAACCAAAAGTAATACTGCCCACTGAATGAAGAAGGGTTGGCTCTTCACAGAGCATAAAATAATAATTTTATTTCATTTTTCATGTTCGCATTAATGAGGAAAAAAACAACGTTAAGGATGTGACAGTTTTCCGTTACGGATGTGACCGGTCTGAAAGCGGCACAAAAGACTGGTTTAAAACTGCTTTAAAACTTTCACAGAGACCTCAAGCAAGCATTTAAACCACCAAATACTGAAATCTGGGATACCAGTATGGTAAGACTCCACAATTTATCAACTTTTTACTAAACTTTATACAAATGTAACGTTATACTCTGTAGTGCAAAAGGTTATGGATTAGACCTATTTCTCATGTTGACAAGCATATGCGTTGTTCAAGAATCAATTTAGAGACCATGATTTTCCTTCTTACAGAACTGCTTGCTAAAATACA
The DNA here is from genome assembly GCF_024489055.1 of Chanodichthys erythropterus. Taxonomy (NCBI): domain Eukaryota; kingdom Metazoa; phylum Chordata; class Actinopteri; order Cypriniformes; family Xenocyprididae; genus Chanodichthys; species Chanodichthys erythropterus. Next base: position 21,363,123 of record NC_090242.1, on the reverse strand, counting down.
TTGAAAAATATTAATGTTTATCATAAAGCAGTTTAAAATCGCATGTTTTCCCCACAGTCAGGTGAACCGATTGACACTATTGCCAATCGCAATCATGTCAGTTTTATGTTTTGTGTATGAATGACCACACGTTTTTTTTCGTCTAGTTTTCAGAGTTTAAAGCGGAGTCTTGAGTCAAAATGATCAAACTTTATTTCAAGTCAAAATTATTGCAATCTTATTATTTTCATTTTGTCAGCTTGATCGCGCGGATTGTGATCAATAGGCTAGGCTATTCATTTTTAACCAACCGGTAACGCGACATCCCAATTCCAGAGGAAGTGTCCTATGAGACACAATGCTCTTCTATAAGTTGTACTGTATCATATAGGCCTACCTTTTGATGTTCATATTTCGTTCTCTGGCAAGAGGAAGAGAAGATCGGTTCATGTGCACCTGATCCGCCGCTTACAGGCGCTGCAGTAGCTAATCTGTCACGCGCCGTAGGCTATTAAAAGAGCGACATCTATTGTTTAAATTTTGTTATAAAATCGACTGAATTTGAAAGTTAAACCTTTTTCATATTAAAACTAACAAAGCACAAAGAGTATTGCGATTATTGGATATGTTCTGATATGGTAAGCCTGAAACAGATCACAGCAATATAAAGAAGCAAACTCATAGGATTTAATATGAAGCGTCCGTAACGGTCACGCCCGTAACGCTTATTATGGTTGTTCAGAGTAACGTAGTGAAATGAATTGTTGATCCTAATAAGCATAAACATAATTTAGCTTTGCATATAAAGTTTCAAGTTATTTGCATTTATAATTGTTATATGACATAAACTTAATCATTAAAACGTTACGGACGTGACAGAGCACTGAAGCGTCCTGACCTCTTTATTCTAGCTCTTATAAATTCATCAGGCAGTGCTGTTATGACTAAATGAGTGTATTTATTTCTCAGGCATGTATCCATCTTTCTACACAATGCTTACTGCTAAAATAAAGTTTAAAAAAATGGGGTCTTTGATCCCTTTTTTGAAAGCATGAAATATGGTTGGTTGAAAATTTAATTTAAGCATTGTTGCTTACCACATATATTGTGGATAAACAAGGCAATTTTCTTAAAATTTCTGTTAGAGCACATTAATACAGTATATTACAGACCTAAATGGACAAATTAAAAAGGGTTTTGTTCTTTTGGTTAAAACTTTTTTTTTTCATGGTAAAGATGACCTTTGCGTGGAATTGCCCAATTACTTTTAATTGAATGAAATTAACTTCTTTTAAACAAGGGCAGTGAATTTGAAAATTAGTAATAAAAAATAAGTAGGGTTAAATAACACATTAAAATCAGTGAAATTAACCAGATAAAAACATGTAACATTTACAAGGGGTCAGAATCATTTTTTTCAGTGCATAAAAGAGGAAGCAAAAAGTACCTGGATGACCCACAACTTCCAACGGACACTTTAATATCCCACGGGAGAGGATTTGTGAATGGCAGTGAAGTGACGCAACAGACGCTGGTAGTTCACATGATCATGACAACATGGCAAATGTAGTACGTCCAAATAACATTTGTACTATTTAGAGCATACTTTTTTAGCGGCCATTAAGTAATTACTTATTCAAAATAAGACACCAGCACCCACCATTTTTAAAAAGCCATGTACGGTCCGCCACTTAAAGGGATAGTTCACCCAAAAATGAAAATTTGATGTTTATCTGCTTACCCCAAGATGTAGAGGACTTTTTTTCTTCAGTCGAACGCAAATTATGATTTTTAACTGCAACCGCTGCCGTCTGTCAGTCAAATAATAGCAGTGATAAGACAATAAGAGTCGAAAAAACTTCCATAGACAAATCCAAATTAAACCCTGCGGCTCGTGACGGCACATTGATGTCCTAAGACACAAAACGATCGGTTTGTGCAAGAAACCGAACAGTATTTATATAATTTTTTACCTCTAATACACCACTATGTCCAACTTCGTTCAACTTCCGGTTAGTAAGGTCTGATCGCGCTCTGACAACGGAAGTGATGTCTCGCGTTCATTGAAGTATATGGGCGAGACATCACTTCCGTCATCACAACGCGTTTTTTGACCTCACTAACAGGAAGCTGAACGAAGTTGGACATAGTGGTGTATTAGAGGTAAAAATTATATAAATAATGTTCGGTTTCTCGCACAAACCGATCGTTTCGTGTCTTAGGACATTAATGTGTCGTCACGAGCCGCAGGTTTTAATTTTGATTTGTCTAAGCAAGTTTTATTTACTGTTATAGTTGAAGTTCCCATCTACTGCTATTATTTGACTGACAGACGGCAGCAGTTGCAATTAAAAATCATAATTTGCATTCGACTGAAGAAAAAAAGTCACCTACATCTTGGATGCACTGGGGGTAAGCAGATAAACATCAAATTTTCATTTTTGGGTGAACTATCCCTTTAATGCTGTAGAAAAGCAATAAAAAAAAAAATTCAGGAAGAGTGTTTTCGGCTTGTTTTTTATTTTTATGTAAAAATATGGCATGCAGTTGCTTCAAACAATGGTATAAAGTTATTCAAAATATCATTCAATGTAAATTGTGATAATTGTAATTAATAATCGCAATTACTATTTAAACTTCAAGGGAATATTCAACCATTATGATTTTTTTTTTTTTTTGTCATAATTGTGCGGCCCTCTTGAGTAGGAACTTATTGAGATTTTGAACGCAACCTTTATCTGACAGTGACACTGAAGACTGGAGTAATGGCTGCTGAAAATTCAGCTTTGCCATCACAAGAATAAATTACATTTTCAGATAGGCTTTTATTTTATTTGTATTATTGTAATTATACTTAACAATATTACTGTTCTTACTTCTACTGATCAAGTAAATGCATAAATAAATCAAAATTAAATAAATAAAATAAAAAAGAATTTCTCAAGAAAATGCATGTTTATATATATCAAATGGGTTTGACTAACTTGTTTAAGTTGTTTCAGTGCAATATATCTAACTTTTAATATATATAACTTAGTGCATCACATCTGAGAGACACACTTTGACTCAAAAGACAGCAACTGAATCCTGTCTCCTTTCAACCTCATGGGGCTTTCTGGGTTTACGCTTGATCTGGCAAGACACTGATGATGCTGGTCAATCTCAGCGTATCAAGCTGTGTGAGATAGTTTATGGTCCCCTGATCACAAATGCTCTGCAAGCCCACTGACTGTAACACCTTAAAATAGTCCAATCCCCATCGGAAAAAAACAATTACATGGTTTGTGAGTATCTTCATCCCAGTGACTTTAGCAGTTTGTTGGGATTTGCTGGTACAAACACCAACACAATAGCTCTTCATATTGTGAGTATATTCAAAACATTTCGAGAATCGGGTTACTCAAGCTTGACTTTAAGTGATATTGAAAGTACGGTTTGGTAAACAAAACTTTGACAAAATCCTCTGGTGATGTGTGAACTTCTTTCATTGAAGATGGCAGTGTTGAATTGGTTTTGTTAGAGGCAGGGCTACCTGCTTTCTCTCAGAAATGTGTTTTGTGCTCTTATTTACATATACATGAGATTTGACTGCACACTCACTTGCAAAAAGTTTTTTAGATTTATCTCTTGACCTGCACCTCGGACGGAGTGCGTTTGTTTATGTCTTTTTTGTGCTCTTATTTACATCATTTTGAGAATTCATGTATATTCTCTGTTCCTCTCTTGTCATGACCCTTTAAAGCACCAAGTGTCAAAGAGAGTGACTTTATTCAACATTTCAAATCTTTATTAACATACATGACTTTCCGAACTGATTTGTGATGGGAAAAGGGAAAAGAGCGAGTTTGTCAAAAGGCGGATTCGAACCTGTGTTGATCGTGTCAAAAACTATATTCACATACTATAGGCCCTATGGTCTACGCCAATACAGACATTACATAAAATACGTCTTTTTTAGTATTTAACTGAAAACATACAATGGCTAAATTACAGCCTACTTGCATTAAATTGGACAACTGTTAGTATTTTAAGCATTAAATGAGGTAAATTCCCTGTTTTGGGTTGACACATGACAACTTAAAAAACGTAAAAATATATAAGTTCACGCTCCTTTTCTTCGCTCTCCTGTCGTTGGGAGGCCGGCATCTTGTTTTAATTTTTTCCAAAAGCTCCAAGCCGGTCACGTGATCGTCTGCTAGCATTCTGATTGGAGAATCTCAAAAAATTGCCCACAACCGATCTAGAGTATCCAGATAGAAATCTGTTGCTCATTCTCAATGGGAACGTGCCTAAGCAACATTGCTCGGTAACATAGCCTGGCAACATTGCTCAAAAAGTTGTACCATGACCTTAAAGGTACAATTTGTAAAATTTTTGCAGTAAAATATCCAAAAACCACTAGGCTAGTGTTATATATTTTGTCCAGCTGATTACTAACAATATCTCTAATGTTTTCAACTACCTGTAAATCATGAGAAAATTCCCATTCTAAACAGTGACACGGGGCAGTGCAGTCGCCTGTCAATGACGCAGTTACCTTTGTTACCGCCTTTACTGACGTAGAAACCACATGACAACAGTGCCGTGGACAAATGCGGAAGTAGAGTCTAGCGTCCAGCAAACCACTAGCTTGCTTCAAGCAGTTCCTTATTTACTTCTTGCACGTTTTATGGTGGATTGTGTTAATTATTTATGGAACATAATTACTGTTTACCATCTGCCGCTGGTTCTGTCGACAAGTAAAGCTCCCGTAAACTCATGACCGGAAAAGCGGAAGCGGCGCCGGCGACTGTGTCATAATAAAAGTCCCGCTGCTCGTGAGGCGTGTGTTGATCAATCGCTCCAGCTCCTCGTTCAGCTCCCGCAACACTCGGTCCCGCTCTGCTTCATACTACAGTAACGTTAATAATCGCATCCACGAACATGAGTTCTTCCAGACTCCAATCCCTATTCTTTTGAACCGTCCGTTGAGATGGAGACCACATGTCCCAAGTTTCCACTCTAAAACTTTACGTCATCAAACTACGCCTTTGTTTTGAATAGGCTTCTAGCGACCTCTAGCGGAAAAAAATATCACAAATTGTACCTTTAAAGCATGTGCAGGAAAAGTAAATACAATTTTATGACTGCTGTTCAAGGACAAGTGAGAACTGTTTGTTCTGTTTGTGTTATGTGTTCCCTTTCGATACTTCACTCGTACTGCGTATGGGGAAAGGTCTCCCTTTTTCCCCGCTGCTGAAGCCTTTTTCAATAACGCAGTGTAACTGCACCGTCATTGGTTCACTCATCGACAAGTTGTTGAACCAATGACGGCGCGGCATAGCTGCGCGGCCTATGGCGACAAAGCGCGCAAATATTCCCGCCGAAATGGGCGGGGTTAAGGGCTATATAAGCAGGCGTTTCGCCATAGGATTTCAGTGTTTTCTCCTTCAGCGACGACCTCATCATCTCCTCGCTGATCTCCGCCTGAAGCCGAGAAGCTCGCCGCCTTCCTGACTGCTCTCGCCGCCGTCTGAAGAGGCTCCCGCAGCGGACTCGCCTGGACTTGCCGGACTGAGGACAGCGCCGGCGCCCTCTCCGACTGCAGCGTCAGCGCCGTCGCCGAGTCGCCGCCTCCTGCTTCCCGCTCCCGGCCGCTTCCTGTGTGTCCCCTGCCGCCATCCGGCGCGCCGTCTTGAGAGCTTCACCGCGGCTTAACGCCGCTCTAAAAGAGCGAATTTCAGCGGTTTTCACCGCTTCTAGAGCTTCCGCGGCCCTCGCCGCTCTAAAAGAGCCACCCAAGTGCCGTTTTCACGGCAACGGCGTCTTCTCAGATGCCCCGCCACTCGTGTGGCACGTGCAGGGCCCCCCTGCACGACGGTGATGGTCACAGCGAGTGCGTCGCTTGCCTGGGCAAGCCCCATGCAGACGGCGCGCTCGCTGGGGACTCATGCCCGCACTGCGCGTGCATGAGTCTCAGTTCCCTGCGCTCGCGGGTCGCCCTTCTTCACAGAAGGTGATCTCGCCGCTCGCGCCCTCCCGTCTCCTTCCTCCCGCGAGCCGGCTAGGAAGAGACAGCGGGGCAGAGCGACCCAGCGCCAGGAGATAGGCGAGCTCACGCCGGCCCAGCTCCCGCGTGCCTCGCCCTCTCCTCCGAGGGAACCCTCTCCCGTCCTGTTCTCTCGGCCTGAGCAGTTTCCCTCTGCGGAAGCGAGTGACCTCGTCTCATTCGGTGGAACAGACGACGAGCAGGACGACTCCATGTCTCTTGCGGCTTCCGAAGCAGAAGTGTGGGCTGGCGAATCGGACGATCCCGCCCCCCCGCCTCCCTTGGAGCCCATTGAACATGGCCAGGGCATGGATGCCGAGCTCTTCCGCATCCTATCCAGAGCCGTACAAGAGCTGGACCTCGACTGGGCCCCACCTGAGGAGCTGTCGCGCAGTCGCCTTGACGAGTGGTTCCTGCCTGGCCGCCGCCAAGCCCCTCGCCAGCGAGCAGCGCCCTTTTTTCCCGAGGTCCACGAGGAGCTGACGAAGTCGTGGCGCGCTCCGTACTCCGCCCGCCTTCATACCACGCACCGCTCCGCCCTCACTGCCGTCGACGGCGCCGAGGAAAAGGGATACGAGCACCTGCCACCCCTTGACGAAGCAGTGGCTGCTCACCTCTGCCCTCCCGCGGCTGTGGGATGGAAAGCTAAGAGGTCACTCCCTTCCAAGCCCTGCCGAACTACCTCCACCTTAGCTGGTCGAGCTTACACTTCGGCAGGACAGGCCGCTTCTGCGCTACACTCCATGGCCATATTCCAAGTCTTCTAGGCCAAACTCCTCCGCTCTCTGGACGAGTCTGGGATTGACGCGCCGGCTTTCAAGGACCTTCGCAGCGCTACTGTCCTTGCCCTGCGAGCCACGAAGGCTACGGCTCAGGCCATCGGCCGTTCCATGGCCAGCCTAGTAGTGTTGGAGCGCCACCTGTGGCTTAACTTGACGGAGATCAAGGACAATGACAAGACGGCCTTCTTAGACGCCCCGGTCTCTCCCTCTGGCCTCTTCGGCCCTGCAGTGGATGGCTTCACTGAACGCTTCACAGCGGCACAGAAATCGTCTCAGGCCATGAGACATTTCCTGCCCAAGCGCTCCAGCTCTGCTTCCAGCCGCCCCAGGACTGCGTCGGCTCAGCAGCACAAGCCCGCTCCACCTGCAGCACCGCAGTCAGCGCCACCTAAGGAGCAACGCCAGCGCTCGCGCTCTGCCAAGCGCCATCCCTTCCCGAGACGCCAGGGACCCCGGCCCAAGATTGTGCTGGACCCGGTGCCTCCGAAGTCATCCTGATCTGCCAGGAAGGAAGAGGATGGGGAATCGTCCCGTCGCGACCGGACCACCCCAAAAGCTCCCACGAACATTTTCCCCTCCGCCTCGTTTAAATCCGGGCGTGGGAAACATGTTTCAAGTGACAACTGGGCCCACAACTGTTGCGCCCACTCCAAACGCCGTTTTCACGGCGAACAAATTTTTATATCATCTAAAAGGGAGCAAATTTCCTCTTCCGCTACTCTCGGTGTACAACCCCCTCAGCGGCGGTCTGTCACACGATATCATTCAACCCCTTGCCACTCGGGCCGAGGCTTGGCAGGCCATCCCCGATGTGTCAGATTGGGTCATGGGGATCGTAACTCAGGGTTACTCGCTCCAGTTTGCACGCCGGCCCCCTCGCTTCGGCGGGGTGCTTCAAACTTTGGTCAATCCGGACGACGCCCATGTCCTCCGAGCCGAAGTCATGACGTTGCTAAGACAAGGAGCTGTGGAAATAGTTCCCCCCGCGGAAAGCGAGTCAGGCTTCTACAGCCGCTATTTTCTGGTCCCCAAGAAAGATGGTGGTCTCAGACCCATCCTGGATCTCAGACTTTTGAATCATTCCCTCATGAGACGGAAGTTCAAAATGCTGACACTGAAACAGATCCTCGCGCACATCTGCCCCGAGGACTGGTTCTGCTCGCTGGACCTGAAGGATGCGTATTTTCACATCCAGATAGCCCCTCGTCACAGACGATTCTTGAGATTCGCATACGAGGGAGTGGCATACCAATATACGGTCCTGCCCTTCGGGCTGTCTCTGGCTCCTCGCACTTTCACCAAGTGCATGGACGCGGCACTTTCCCCTCTCAGACAGGCGGGAATCCGAGTCCTGAATTATCTCGACGACTGGCTCATTCTAGCCCGTTCGCGAGTCGAGCTGGAACACCACAGATCCGTGCTCCTCAGCCATTTACAATGCCTGGGTCTCAGGGTCAACGCAACCAAGAGCTTGCTGTGCCCCACTCAACGAATATCGTTTCTGGGAGCAGTTTACGACTCAGTCCATATGACGGCAGTAGTCTCGCCAGAGCGCGCTCTGACGATTCAGCAGCTCACAGCCTCAGTCAAGAACAGAGCCTGCCTCCCTCCCCCCTTTTTTCAGAGGCTGCTAGGGCTAATGGCTTCCGCCTCTCCGGTACTACAGCTCGGCCTTCTTCGGATGCGGCCTCTTCAGTACTGGTTGAAGTTCCGGGTTCCTCCCAGCGCTTGGCGGCACGGCCGCCTTCGCCTCAAGGTCAATAAGGCCTGTCTTCTAGCCCTGAAACCTTGGACGAACCCTGTATGGTTCAAGCGCGGAGTGCCCTTACAGGCGGTCTCACGAAGGACGGTGCTAGCAACAGACGCCTCCAACTCGGGTTGGGGCGCTGTGTGCGACGGCAGACCTGCCTTCGGCTCATGGAGCCAAGAGGAAAGCCTTCTGCACATCAACTGTCTAGAGATGCTAGCAGTGATGAAGGCCCTTCAGTTCTTTCAGGCTCATTTGACAGGGCGTCACGTTCTAGTCCAATCGGACAGTTTGACAGTGGTGTCATATTTAAACCACCAGGGCGGTCTCTCGTCCAGCCGCTTATGCGCTCTGGCGAAACGTCTACTGGAATGGGCTCTTCCGAGGCTTCAGTCGCTCAGAGCGACTCATGTTCCTGGCAGGAACAATCTGGGTGCAGATATGCTGTCACGGAGCAACGTCCCCTCCGACGAGTGGACGCTCCATCCCCAGGTTGTCCTGAGGATTTGGGAGCTCTTCGGGAAGGCAAAGATAGACCTCTTCGCCTCAGAAGACAACTCTCATTGCCCAACATTTTTCTCGAAGGAGGTCGACGCTCTGGCCCATTCATGGCCCAGCACGCTCCTTTACGCTTTTCCTCCGATCGCCCTGATCCCTCAGGTCATCAGGCGCATCAGACAAGACCAACACAGAGTCCTTCTAGTGGCCCCGCTCTGGAGGAACCAGATTTGGTCCTCGGAGCTGTTCAAGCTCTCTCTGAGAGCCCCGTGGCCGATCCCCCTGAGACGGGACCTCCTCTCTCAGGTGAACAGGGCAATCTGGCACCCACAGCCGGAGCTCTGGGCTCTGCACCTCTGGTCCCTCGATGGGAGCCTACTAACCTCCCCAGGGACGTCCTAAATACCATTTCTCAGGCTAGAGCGCCGTCCACGAGACGCCTCTACGACCAGAAATGGTCGGTCTTTACTGACTGGTGTTCGTCACGCAACATAGACCCAATGGAGAGTGACGTATCTTCTATACTGTCTTTCCTCCAAGAACGCTTGGAAATGGGGCGCACCCCTTCCACGCTCAAGGTTTACGTAGCAGCCATTGCAGCGTTCCATGCTCCTATTGCTGGCCAATCAGTGGGACGAAACGGACTTGTCATCCGTTTCCTGAGGGGCGCTAGGCGATTGAATCCTCCTCGCCCCCTCACCGTTCCCTCCTGGGACCTGTCTTTGGTCCTCAGGGCCTTAAAAGGAGCCCCATTTGAACCAATGGGCTCAGTCGACCTCAGGCCATTGACGCTAAATCCGCCTTGCTGTTAGCACTGGCCTCGGTTAAGCGTGGTGGCGATTTGCAGGCCCTCTCTGTGAGCCCTGCATGCCTCGAATTCGGGCCTGGAGACTCTAAGGTCGTTCTGAAACCCAGGCATGGCTACGTCCCTAAGGTGCTCTCAACGCCGTTTAGAGCTCAGGTCATCTCGCTCTCTGCTCTGCCCCCTTCGACGGAAGAGCAAGGGCTGGAGTTACTCTGCCCTGTCAGGGCATTGAGGACCTACATAGAGCGATCGCAGTCTTTCAGACAGTCAGATCAGCTCTTTGTCTGTTTTGGAGGCCGCACCAAAGGATCTCCGGTCTCAAAACAGCGCATTTCTCGTTGGATAGTGGACGCTATTACGCTGTGCTACTCCTCACTGGGAGCCGAATGCCCCATAGGAGTCAGAGCCCACTCCACTAGAGGGATGGCCTCCTCATGGGCTTGGTCCAACGGAGTTTCCATCCAAGACATCTGTGTGGCGGCCGGCTGGTCTTCGCCGTCCACCTTTGTCAGGTTTTACCATCTCGATGTCCCGACCTTACAGGCTCGAGTCCTTTCAGTGTGATTAGCGGCCTCAGATGAGCTCCGCCTCACGCTATCATGGAAATAAATTTCCTCTAAGTGTAACGCAAGGGTTCGGTAAGGGCTTGCCCTCTCGCTTGTCTTTTTGGCCCCCTCTCAGGTGTCCAAACTTCAAGCTATATCGTTCCCAGCCGTGGCACGGCGTGGTTGAATTCGTTCCCCATACGCAGTACGAGTGAAGTATCGAAAGGGAACGTACTCGGTTACTAACGTAACCTCGGTTCCCTGAGATACGGAACGAGTACTGCGATACTTGCCGTGCCACGAGGCTGCGGCTCAGGGTCGTCGCTTCAGTCGAATGACACTGAAATCCTATGGCGAAACGCCTGCTTATATAGCCCTTAACCCCGCCCATTTCGGCAGGAATATTCGCGCACTTTGTCGCCATAGGCCGCGCAGCTATGCCGCGCCGTCATTGGTTCAACAACTTGTCTATGAGTGAACCAATGACGGTGCAATTACACTGCGTTATTGAAAAAGGCTTCAGCAGCGGGGAAAAAGGGAGACCTTTCCCCATACGCAGTACTCGTTCCGTATCTCAGGGAACCGAGGTTACGTTAGTAACCGAGTACGATTTCTACAATGCAGACCTCAGATAAATACTAAATATAATACTACTAATACTAAACATAAATTCCCTTGATAGACTCTAACGCATTCTAAATTATTTCTAATTTTGTCAGTTCCTATAAAGCAAAAAGCTGTGTAATACAGCGATTTTACCACATATTTATATTTATTATTAAAGAACTGTTCACCTTGTATCCCTAAAATTGGCCCAAAAATAGAATTTTGGAATTTCTAATGTGGTTGTAGATTTAGAAGTAATCATTACTTGAAAATACTTTAACATTTTGTTCTACAACATAAATTATCACAATCGAATCGTGAATTTTGCAGCTGTGTTTTTAAAAATGTAAGTTGCTAACATACACAAACGGTGCATTCCAAACTGGATATATCGCCCTCTGAAGGGCACTTTCGGAGTGAAAACAATCATGGCCGCCATATTGAAGGGTCGTTCCAAACCGAAGTGCTCAAAACTGGCCACTTCAAAGGGCCCTTCGGAATGAAGTATTCCAAAGGGTACAACTGATGGACACGTGATCCTTTGCACAGGGAAGTTGTTTGACACAGAATGGCACAGTAGGCTCGGAGTTCAATTTTACCTATAAATGTACAGGTGCTGGTCATATAATTAGAATATCATCAAAAAGTTGATTTATTTCACTAATTCCATTCAAAAAGTGAAACTTGTATATAATATTCATTCATTACACACAGACTGATATATTTCAAATGTTTATTTCTTTTAATTTTAATGATTATATCTGACAACTAAGGAAAATCCCAAATTCAGTATCTCAGAAAATTAGAATATTACTTAAGACCAATACAAAGAAAGGATTTTTAGAAATCTTGGCCAACTGAAAAGTATGAACATGAAAAGTATGAGCATGTACAGCACTCAGAACTTAGTTGGGGCTCCTTTTGCCTGAATTACTGCAGCAATGCGGCGTGGCATGGAGTCGATCAGTCTGTTGCACTGCTCAGCTGTTATGAGAGCCCAGGTTGCTCTGATAGTAGCCTTCAGCTCTTCTGCATTGTTGGGTCTGGCATCTTCCTCTTCACAATACCCCATAGATTTTTTTATGGGGTTAAGGTCAGGCGAGTTTGCTGGCCAATTAAGAACAGGGATACCATGGTCCTTAAACCAGGTACTGGTAGCTTTGGCACTGTGTGCAGGTGCCAAGTCCTGTTAGAAAATGAAATCTGCATCTCCATAAAGTTGGTCAGCAGCAGGAAGCATGAAGTGTTCTAAAACTTCCTGGTATACGGCTGCGTTGACTTTGGACCTCAGAAAACACAGTGGACCAACACCAGCAGATGACATGGCACCCCAAACCATCACTGACTGTGGAAACTTTACACTGGACCTCAAGCAACGTGGATTGTGTGCCTCTCCTCCCTCCAAAGGAAATGCAAAATTTACTTTCATCAGAGAACATAACTTTGGACCACTCAGCAGCAGTCCAGTCCTTTTTGTCTTTAGCCCAGGCGAGACATTTCTGACGCGGTCTGTTGTTCAAGAGTGGCTTGACACAAGGAATGCGACAGCTGAAACCCATGTCTTGCATACGTCTGTGCGTAGTGGTTCTTGAAGCACTGACTCCTGCTGCAGTCCACTCTTTGTGAATCTCCCGCACATTTTTGAATGGGTTTTGTTTCACAATCCTCTCCAGGGTGCGGTTATCCCAATTGCTTGTACACTTTTTTCTACCACATCTTTTCCATCCCTTCGCCTCTCTATTAATGTGCTTGGACACAGAGCTCTGTGAACAGCCATCCTCTTTTGCAATGACCTTTTGTGTCTTGCCCTCCTTGTGCAAGGTGTTAATGGTCGTCTTTTGGACAACTGTCAAGTCAGTAGTCTTCCCCATGATTGTGTATCCTACAGAACTAGACTGAGAGACCATTTAAAGGCCTTTGCAGGTGTTTTGAGTTAATTAGCTGATTAGATTGTGGCACCAGGTGTCTTCAATATTGAACCTTTTCACAATATTCTAAGTTTCTGAGAATACTGAAAATGGGATTTTCTATACTACTGTAATATTTATACGAGTTAGATTTGGTACATTATTATGGTCAAAACGACATTGTACTTCGACAAAAATACTTTACAGCTCCCTTTATCAGTCCATTCAAATGTTTAAAATACATAGATACAATATACATGGTGCGATAAACCTAAAATAAATAAATAAACTAAAGTTAAACAAAGGGCACAGCTTGCACAATCTACTCCTCTTCGATTGTCTCGTTAAGATGACGCTGAAGTGCGTTCCAAAAGAAGAGCTTTGTTGACCCCTACACCCTTCATCCCTTCGAAACTCTCACTCCGGAGGGTAAACCCTCTGAAACGATTAGGGCGTAGGGATGAGCCCTTCCTAATGGAACGCAGGGGAAGACTACAGGTGCGTCCTAATTTTCGTACTTATGCACTATTCTATGACATTTTTAAGTACAAATAGTGCGAGTAGTGCGTTCACACAGAAAATTCCAAAAATAAAAAGTGTATGTTAAATACCCAGATGATGCACTAAATTAACGGAAAAAATGTGGAATGTTGGACACTTAATGCACACAACTGAAATGTGTGGTCTTTATTTAGCAACTTGTTAGAAACTTGCAACTGCTTTAAAAACATTTGATGTAAATTAAGCTGTAGAACAAAACATGAAAGTAAATAAAAGCCCATAGGACATTCCTGATGGGAATTAGCCTTCCAGATTTACTTACAGATTGAAGTTTGTAGAGCTCAATGGTAAATAAACAATTCTACTTCCAAGTATAGCCTAATCATTATCCTAACTGTAGGAGTTTATGGTTGCCAAGCAGTGTATCATGTTGGTGCATTACTGTACAATGGGTGTGAATGTTTCTGCATTTTACTATGGCTTTGAATATGGCTCAGAATTTATCAATTTTATAATAACTATTTTGGTTTAAATATATTGTAATTGTCCTTTCAATACTTTGAAGAAGAAGATGAGTTCAATATAAGTGAAATGTGTGCTGGACTGGATCATCTCTTCTCTGAGTGGATATCAGATTTAACTACACTTTCTTCAGGGCCAATGAACAGGCTGATAGAAGTGTCCTAATTATCTTGAAAGTGATTTCGTGATGAGCAGTTACCCTGTTAGTCATTCCATTTACATTTTTCAGTGTTTCTTTGAGCAGCCAATTAGGAGAGTTGCAAATTAGGTGCATAATAAGCAGCCAATCAAGAAGAATTGTCATTTGCTTAATGGGGAGAAGGATTTTAGTTTTGCAGGTCTTTCACCTTGACGTGTAATTGCTGATCACAATGTGCAAATATGCCAAACATAATAGTTTTCAATATGTTCTTGGGCCAAAGAGCACACTGAAAAAAACATCTGTGAACTTTTGTTGTCAAAAACGATTAGACAGATTGGCCTGTTAGTATCTTTAGGCTGTGAAATAATTTCATAATTGTTTTCCACTTGCTAATAATTACAGTGTTTGTGCTAAAGCGAGGCGTGGGGTTGTGTGTGTTGGGCAGGCTAAATGTCAAACAGTCATGCTGATTAACAAAATACAGGAACTGATTTGTATTCTCATGTATCCGAGTAAATGGCGTATGCGTTTTAACAGCTCAAATATTCTTATCTCCAACAAAAGTGCATTACAAATATGATTTAATTGACTATTTTGTCCTTTATAGTTTTGAAATGCTCTTTTCTAAAAAAAAAATAGTTGCACTCAATGTATTTATATTTCAAAGGTATCCTCTCTTTTATCACTGCTGGATGAAATTTCATTGTGGGAACTCTTGCCTCTGTGACAGTTGCCACAGGACATCTCCAGAGAGGTTTATAGCGTGACCTTGGGGCATAAGTTCTGAATATGGAAATTGCTTTCCTTTTTAGGCCTTGATTAAGTGGCCTTGCATGCAGCATTCTATGCCTATTAAGTATTTAATGTCCATTTAATGAATGCTCTTATTAAATACCTCTGATGAGTTCTGAAACCTCATAATGAATTTGACATGGTGGCCATGAGCTCCTGTGAAAATTAGCCATTTACTCCATTATGTCCAGCTGTGGTTAGAGTAACTGGGCTGTGAATCGGTTACGCAATACAGTGGATTTTGGACATTGTAAGAACGATTGAAATGCAGTTGTGCATTACATGTCAGGGTGTTTCCATGTTATTGCTGTCAAATCTTATTAAAGGTGCCGTAGAACATCTTTTCAAAAGATGTAATATAAGTCTAAGGTTTCCCTTGAATGTGTCTGTGAAGTTTCAGCTCAAAATACCCCATAGATTTTTTTAATAAATTTTTTTAACTGCCTATTTTGGGGCATCATTAACTATGCACCGATTCAGGCTGCGTGGCCCCTTTAAATCTCTCGACTATAAGTGCAGTTATACAGTGCATAAACAAAGTCAACACAGCTAAAATAACCCTCAAAATGGATCTTTACAAGATGTTCGTCATTCATGCTGCCTGCATGCATCGATTCCTGTGAGTATAGTATTTATTTGGATGTTTACATTTGATTCTGAATGAGTTTGAGGCTATATGCTCTGTGGCTAACGGGCTAATGCTACACTGTTGGAGAGATTTACAAAGAATGAAGTTGTGTTTATGAATTATACAGACTGCATGTGTTTAAAAATAAAAATAGCGACGGCTCTGGTCTCTGCGAATACAGTAAGAAACGATGGTAACTTTAACCACATTTAACAGTAAATTAGCAACATGCTAACGAAACATTTAGAAAGACAATTTACAAATATCACTAAAAATATCATGTAATCATGGATAATGTCAGTTATTATTGCTCCATCTGCCATTTTTCGCTATTTTCCTTGCTTGCTTACCTAGTCTGATGATTCAGCTGTGCTCAGATCCAGATGTTAATACTGCCTGCCCTTGTGTAATGCCTTGAACATGGGCTGGCATATGCAAATATTGGGGTCATACATATTAATGATCCAGACCGTTACGTAGCAGTCAATGTTATGTTGAGATTCGCCTGTTTTCCAGAGGTCTTTTAAACAAATGAGATTTATATAAGAAGGAGAAAGCAGTGGAGTTTGAAACTCAATGTATGTCTTTTCCATGTACTGAACTCTTGTTATTCAACTATGCTGAGGTAAATTCAATTTTTGATTCTAGGGCACCTTTAAAAGAACCATATATATATATATATATATATATATATATATATATATATATATATATATATATATATATATATATATATATATATATATATAAAATTAGGAAAATTGATCCCACTCCATTCCTTTGGTCACCACTGTAAATGTAATTATTATTAGTATTATAATAAGTTGCATGCATACATTTTGATGCCATTTACAACTAGTTTGGAGGTCAGAAATCGCTTCTCTGCTCAATTCTAAATGCCAAAAGTTGAGAACTGCTCTCTTTTTTCCTCTCTCTTTCTCACACACCACTTCTATTTGACTTACAAAGGACATAATGATAGTGAGCAAGTCCTTTTGTCACTGATGAGATAAATATTTATGAGCGGGTGTGGAGGCGATTGAACCAGCTTTCTTTGGACCGAGGGACTTCATTAAACGCCAGGGCAAATCACTGAGGTCATGCGACTGAGTGAGATCCACGTCTGCAGTTCACGGCGTGGGCTCTCTGAAGTGCCCATCAGTGGGCTGCTATGTAGACATGTGAAAAAAATCTCCACATGCTGGTATCTTCATATCAAAGAGAGCTGATTACCACCAAATATTTCAAATTGCACTTCCCTCTTTCCCTCTTCAGCATCAAGAGTCCCTTCAATCCCATCGCGGCCTCTTTTCTCTTATTCCTCACTGACAAGCTCGTGTACGGGGGCCTCAAGAACGTATGATGAATTGCATGATATGAAGAACACATCAGTTGGTTCATTGCAGTATTGGTAAAATGGCATTTGGTGGACTGTAAATAATGCTGAAAAAACTTTGGGAATGTCATAGGTTACAAGTTACCCTATTTAAAATGTAATAAGTAGTGTAACTATGTTAATTACATTGTTAAAGTAATGTAACTGCTAACATTTGATTACTTTTTGATTACTTTTCTAAATTTCTAACAAATGTTTTCAACTGTTAATCATTTTCAAACATTTAAACCAGGCAGGGATAACCTTACAGTAGTACTGATTACTGTCAGACTTTCAAAATCTTTCATCACTTTAATTAAGATTATAATCATTTAATTTTAAAGAACAGCCACCACAAAATCAGACTTGAGCACCTCTTTTTACCTTGAAATCATTCTGATGTTAAATACAGATTTCTGGATTGAACGATTTTTAAATTTCTGGCACTGGAACGCGTTTTTATCACTCGCCATGGTGGCAACACTCAAGACAGGTTGTAGTCTAAAGCTTTTAGCGGATTGATGTGATTGGCAGATGTGGTGCGTTGCTAATTCAAACAAGAGAACCATTCAAAAGCATTAGAATAGCATCGCTTTGCTAAATGACCTCAATCAAAAAACAGGCAAAGCAACAAATTTTTCGATTTAATCACGATTAATCACACCCAACATTAAAGTTTTTATATATATTTATATAGTAATTATTTCACATTTAATCTCCAAAATGATGTAGAAACAACATAAAGACAGTACATTTTAAATATTTTATCTAGGGTAGGAAATATATGGAAATTTAATACATTTATCAAACACTTCACAGACTTCACTGCATAAATTATAAATTAAATATGGATTAATTGTTTTTAAAGCTACAAAAGTTCAGAGCAGAGAGATTTTCCCTTTGTCTTTTGTACTTTAATGACAAACATCATAGATAGCAGCAGGTTTATTAGGCTGCTGTCACTTTAAGACCGGCCGCACATGATGTGGATCTGACATACTCTGATGTCCTCAGAACTCTTTACAGTCATTTAAGACTTCAAGGATACTCGACAAAGTGAACATTTTGGCATACATTTGTGTGTTTTTGTCCATTCATGCGCAAAAGCGAACTTAATGATTCCGCCAGCTGTATGTGTGCACGAGTGTGTGTGTGTGTCACACAAACAGGAGATTCACAGACGCATTCTTATTTTTGTGTTTTATCGCGCTTGAATGGTGTAATAGCATGAATGAATGAATAACGTGATCATATACTGTAACATATTCTAGCTTTTTATAGAAAATATTGTAATTGTTAACATTTTCATAAGTAACTAATTTAATTACACATTTTTTCCTCAGGAACTGTAACGAATTTTGTCATTAAATTACATAATGCCTTTACATGTAACTAGTTATTCCCCAACACTGCTGAATATATATATCTGCCTGAGAGGTGTTTCAAAGATGAGAGAGCTCATAGGAACACTTCTATCTGTGATGAGATGGAAAACATGAGACATGAGAAGCATATAGGCCAATATTGAACCATTTAAAATGAATACATAAGGAACAATTAACATGGAGCTCTTTTAATGTTGCTACAATTTAAGAATTTTTCATATACTCAGGTTTCAAAATAAAGCCATTGCAGCCTGTTATTTAAAGAATTGAAGCCCAATAATCAATATTCCTATTAAAAT
The DNA here is from genome assembly GCF_024489055.1 of Chanodichthys erythropterus. Classification (NCBI taxonomy): domain Eukaryota; kingdom Metazoa; phylum Chordata; class Actinopteri; order Cypriniformes; family Xenocyprididae; genus Chanodichthys; species Chanodichthys erythropterus. The sequence continues at coordinate 21,344,582 of NC_090242.1, read as the reverse complement.
AGCTCTTAGGGTAGAACAAAATGTAAAAATTAAAGGCAATATGCCATTTTAAAGTAAAATGATAAAAATTCTAAATCTAAAAGTTGTGCAAACTGTTGCCTTTTTAAAGTTTTACAAACACCCCCTTTTTTAACAGTGTGTGCTGACTTGAGTATACAGTATCTATGTTTTCCAGTCTTTTCCCTCAGTTGTGAGTGAGTTCCTCTCTGTATTACCACACTTCATGTGGTTTGAGTTGGTGGGAAAAGGCAGGCATTCTTTCAGACAGCCTGTGCCGACGGGTTAGCCTGTGTCTAGAGGTGATAGCTGGATGATCTTGTCCTGTCCATCTCTGTGTGATAAGATGATCTGACAGATAACTCCCATGAGCCCCTGGACATATGCTGCTTCATAGCACTCCAACCCTGACAACAGCATGTTGTTCTGAGTATATCCATCTTCTCCTTGGGATGCCATCTTGCCCTGTTGAACTATTAAAAATGCATGAGGAGAGTTGTTTGTATGTGTGTGTGAAGTGACATCGCAATACCGCAAACACCACTGCTGATCATCATAACTTTTTTATTCTTTACACACACACACTTGCAGTGATTGTAATGGATTCATGATGTCCAACAACTCTTAAAAACTTTGTGATGGGTGTTTTTTTGTTGGTTTTTTTGCTGACACTGACACTGACAGTCAACACTTTTTTTAACGTTTCCATAGCTCAGAAATGAAAAGTTTACTATACACCTGTAATGAACAAAGTGTAATGTTTCTCACAGGGTTTGTGATGGCCATAACTGTCTGAAGAAGGATGGAGAGCTTCAAAACAGCGCCGGTCGGTGAGACATGATGTGCGTCAATCAGCGCGAGAGCCAGCCATCAGCTCAAGCACCAATCATGACCTGCCATTCACAACATCCGTAAATCTTCAATGTTCAGGCATCACATGCTTCACTTTAAGGTACAGTAGGGACCAAAGGTCTGATACCACTAGTGAAAACACTTATATTTAGCATTTTAACATTTTTAAAAATACAGGTTCCAAAAGGGGGTTTCACAGTGATGCCATAGAAGAACCATTTTTTGTTCCTAAAGAACATTTCAGTGAACAGTTCTTAAGAACTATGTTTTTCTTAGTATGAAGAACATTTTAATATTCTAAAGAACCGTTGTCCACTATAAAGAACCTTTTGTGCGATGGAAAGGTTCCATGGATGTTAAAGCTTCTTCATGTGAAATTTAAATTAATTTCATTTTCTTAGTATTTGGTACACCCTAAAAAATGCTGGGTTAAAAACAACCCAAGTTGGGTTGAAAATGGACAAATCCAGCGGTTGGGTTAAATGTTTGCCCAACCTGCTGGGTAGTTTTATTTAACTCAACTATTGTTTAAAAATTGATATATGGCCAGCTTAAAATGAACCCAAAATAGTTGGGAAATTAAAAACCAGATGCAATAGAGGCAACAATAATAGACAAAAGGTGAATGTTTATTAATAAGCTTTAATATTTTATTAATATACATTTAATAGTTTATTAATATAAATTTATTAATAAGCAATTTAATAAATATTTATTGTTTAAAAATTATTCATTGAACATTAATAAATGTTCATTTCCAACATACTTTGGGTTAATTTTAATTAAGCAATACAGTCATTTTTAAACAATAGTTGAGTTAAATAAAACTACCCAGCAAGTAGTAGCAAACATTTAACCCTACCGCTGGGTTAACCCAATTGCTGGGTTTGTCCATTTTCAACCCAACTTGGGTTGTTTTTAACCCAGCATTTTTTAGAGTGTATGTTCCACTTTTCAGGGCCCCAGCAAGATAATATCAAACAATAAATATCTGCAATAATTTAAAATCCATTTAAAAAAGCTTTGTGCGGTTTTAATCAAATATCATCCCTTTAGACCAAGTACCAGTGTTATCTGTAGGCAACAACAAACTGCACGAGTGGTTATGTACAATTCGCAAAAATGACTTTTGTGAACAGGTTCCTTTATGTCAGCCGAAAACATTCACAAAATGTTCCTGCAGTTGATTGTGAGTTGGCAGTTTCATTTAACCTCACTTGGTCAATGAGTGAATCAACTCACAACTGAACTCCCTCACTGATTTTCCAGTTATGTCCATTTCAAAATAAACATTAATTGTTACTGTGATGCATTCTAGACTTACATTAACTGACTGATTGTTTATATGACATTGAAGTATAAAGATATTGTATACAATAAATGTATGTCAGCAGGATCATTTGAAAGTATGAAATGTTCACATGGTCATTGTGACAAATTTGCTTCTTACTGACCTAGAAATAGATCAATATTTTTTATTCGTTTTATGTCATAATGTTTCTTTGTTCTAAATGTTTTCAAATTCTAAAACGTTTATTTACAGGTTTATTTATTTTTAAAGCTGTGAAACACAAGTGACCATTCAGTTTTCCTCTTTTTGCTCATCCATTATAAGCTTTATTTATTTGAAAGATTGGATTCTGTGTCAAGAGCTACTAGCATCTTCTCCACAGCAATTTAGACAAACAACTCAATCTTGCTTCACTTTCATAACAAGAAAAACAATTATTCTTCTGGGCAACATCTAAATGGTTTCACACAAGGACCTGTTTTTGTCACCTAAACCCTTTGTGGCTAAATGGAAATTTTTAGGTTATATAATATGAAGAGACAAGGATAGAATGAGCACACTGTCATAAATATATTGAAATAAAACAGATTTATCTGTGGAAGAAAGCCAGTTCTGCTTCAAGATAAATAAATAAAAAAATGAATTATGACTTTATTTCTCACTGTAGTTTTCATAATTTCTTTATATATCCGAATGTGACTTTATTTCAAGTTTTTAGACTCTGCTTACAAGACAACTCAGTGTGATACTGTAATGCTCTTACTGAGTCCTGCAGCACCTAACTCTGGTAACCTGCAGTGGCCTCTGAGAGCTTTTTTTTTTCATTATTGTTGGGTTCATACTGACCCACCTGTCCATTGGGGAACACACATGAGTGATTGTGAGCTGGCTTTAATCTGTCTTGCAGTGCTGTGCCTGGGGAGGGATGCAGGTGGCTGAGACCACAGCGGAGCCAATGCCAACAGCACAGTGCTTCCTAATACACAAAGCCTTTAGAGCTGCACCACTCCAGCAGTGACAGATCCTCAAGTGAACTGTGCGTTTTCAGAAGCTGCAGATTTCAGAAATAATTGCATAAGAGTCCTTCGATTAACTTTGATTTTATGTATGGTCTGTGCTTCCACAGTACTGTACAGTGTACACAAACAAATATTGATTTCAATTTTGAAAGATGTCAATTTTCATCCACACATGAAAAGAAAAATGGTTAAAGCATTATTGATTAATCAATCTTTCTGAATAGGAGTTTTTCATTTATGATTTCTTGGATTATAATTCTGCCTGCGAGTTGAATCTTAGTGTGAAAAAATAGTGTTTGAGAAAGAAGTTTCTTATGCACACCTGCATTTATTTAATCAAAATACAGTAGAAACTGTAATATTGTGAAGTATTATTACAATTTAAAATTATTTCTCTATTTTATCTTCTTTTAAAATCAAATTCATTCCTAAAGCTGGATTTTCAGCATCATTACTCTAGTCTTCAGTGTCACATGATCCTTTAGAAATTATTGTAATATGCTGCACTGTAAAAAAATGACCGTGATTTTAACAGTAAAAGACTGTAAAAATGCTGCGGTGAAAAACTGTCAATTGGTTTACAGAAAGTTTCCGTACTATATACGGTGAATAACTGTAATAGATCTAACGGTACATTTAATGTAATTTTACGGTAAAATAGCATTAAATTCACAGTTTTTGGAAGTGAAAAATAACAATTCATTGTAAAATTTACAGTAAAAACCGTAAATTGACATTCCCACAATTCCCTGCGTGACACTTCACATTTGATATACTTTCGTTGAAATAACTCTGTTTCTTCTTAGTTTTTCTCATTTTTTCTAATCTGTTATGTACATTAGGGTTTTATGTTACATCTAATGTTGTTAAAATTAATGTTTATTGCATTTTTAAAATTTCATGCATGTTACCATGATGGTGTTTAGTGTGTGTGTGAATGACACTGTGTGCACCTTCTATATATTACTATTGTCCTCCTCAGCTTGTGGAAAAGGTGCTTGTGATGAACTTTGTTTCATCATGTGACTCTTATCACCACTGTGTTTGGTGACTGTCAGTGTATTATAAAGGTACAAAACAGATATTAGTCCTTCATTGGGTTGGTAAATTAACATTATATCAGTTAATGAAATACGTTATTTTACCGTAAATTTAACAGATTTTTTTTTACGTTGCTACTGTATTTTTACGGTAAAGTTCTGGCAACCACAGCTGCTGGTTTTTACCGTATATTTTACTGCGATTTTTTTTTACAGTGTGATTTGCTGCCCAAGAAACATTTCTCATTATTATCAATGCTGTAAGTTCACCCAAAAATGTCATCTATTACTCTCCCTCATGTCGTTCGAAATCTGTAAGACTTTTGTTCATCTTCGAAACACAAATGAAGATATTTTACATTAAATCTGGAAGATTTCTGTCCCTCCATTGACAGTACATGCAACTACCACTGTGAAGCTTCAAAATGTTCATAAAGAGATTGTAAAACTAATCCATATGAATGGATGGGTGTCCAGAATAAAACTTTTTGAGAAGAGACTGGATCAATTTATGATGAACACATGCTTGATTGACGTGTGAGAACCAATGAGGTTCTAATGAGATCACGTTTGAGCTTCAGCAAGAACCATCGAGTTCTTTAAAAATACAATAGTATATGTGACATTGATCATGTGATCTTCGTACTGATGGTTGTAAGTACTTTTACACAAACTGTGGTCTTGTTTAAAGCTGAATCCACAGTAAAATGACACAATCTGAAAAAAAGTTCATCCACTTTCTTAATGTTGGGATCACAAGGAAGGACTGTGTTTTTCCACAACTCAGCACTGCAAAACGTCTTGTAATCCTCTATCATTTTGTTGCTGGAGTAATCCTGTGTTTGAATCTCTCATATTTACTATTACATGACAGGTACAAATTGGTGGGCGGGGCTAAAGAGGCAATGATGTAGATGTAGGCGTTGATTTTCTTCTGCAGAGGTGGTCTTTCTTCCCAATTTTTACATCATAATGTAACAAAATCCAAAACAAGTTGTTTAGGCAGCTTGGTTTAAACAGGAGCTGGCCAATACTGAGTCGGTAGTCTTGCGGGTTTGGAACGACATGACGGTGAGTACTTAATGACAGAAATTTCATTTTTTGGGTGAACTAACCCTTTAAGATTATACTCAAGTTGAAGTTACAAAAAGTGAACAGCACTGTACTAAGATGTCAACAGCCTTTAAAGGAATAGTTCACCCAAAAAAGAAAATTTTGTCATTATTTACTTACCCTCAGGTAGTTCCAAACCTGTATAAATTTATTTGTTCTGCTGAATGCAAAATAAGATATTTGGAAGAATTTTAGTAACCAGAGATCTGCTTGGCTACTGACATTCTTCCAAATATCTTCCTTTGTGATCAGCACAACAAAGACATTTATACAGATTTGGAACAACATGATGACAGAATTTTCATTTCTGAGTGAACCATCCCTTTAAAACATAAACATGTAAAACACATTAGAGTCATTTTACACTGGCAAGGGCAAGCTTTTTTTGTAATAAGTCTATTCTTTCCTCTCACATGAGAATTCCTCTACAGACCAACATCCTTTGCCTGTTTCCTGTAACCATAGAGATAATAAATTCAGCCAATCCCCAGGCAGGACTGCGTGGAATGTTTTCCTGAACTCTCTTTGAATTTCCTTCCACGACAAATGCTCTTCTCTAGCAATTTCAGAGCGCAACTCTCAGTCATTATACTTGTCAGGAATACTTCTATGGAATGCTGTAAAAAAGTAAGTTTTTAAATCTTTTAAATTCTCATTTCTGCACAAATATTTCATTTCCAGTGTTATAAGTTATGCAAACCTCATAAGACTGAATGATTACATTGTGTTGCAAAGTAACAGCTCAACTCACAAATGGCTTCAATATTGGCTCAGCCTCAGCAGCTCTCTGGTGTGCAAGGCTCACCGAAGCCTTTGATTAAATTCTATATTAGACCTGAGATCTCCACAGGATGACCAGCTCACTAGACCGATCTCAGCAGGTTAACCACTTACATATTTCAGTCAGTCACACAAAGGTTCATTCTGTTCCATTGCTGTTTTAATTGAGTACAGGAGTCGCCACCAGGCCCTGATCCAATTCCTGGGATTGCAAACAGCGTTCTCCAGAACAGATGTTCAGCGATGGTCGACTACCCAGACACTTCTCACAGGTGTGGTTGAGAAACGTATGAGTCTGGAGTGACGGGAGCTATGCCCACTGAAAGTACCGACAGAAACTCGACTGATTTGGCTGATGTCCCTCTCAGGAAGCCATCTTCTGTGAATCAATCAGCTGTCGGCTGTGGGATCTCAACTCTGCCCCATGTTTGCTGGGACTTTGAGCTCGGTTTGGCTGTGCTGTTGATGGCCTTGGCTGGGCTTTTGATCTTGGCATTACTGTATTGGGTGCTCATGCTGCGCCACAGGCTCCGCGTCGCTCAGGCCGGGAATGCTCTGGAATATTTTGGTTTCTTCCACATGGCTCAGTATGATCTAAAAGAGCCCAACCTGCCTGTAGTGACCCCATCTCTTCCCTCCCCACCTCCACCTGTTCTCCACCTCACTCCTCCACCTCCACCTGTTCTCCACCTCACTCCTCCACCTCCACCTGTTCTCCACCTCACTCCTCCACCTCCACCACCGATGTTGTATGTGCCTCCCTTCATCCACACCACCCCACCCAGCCCTCACCCATCATGTGGAGCCGGTTCGGATGCGGAGGTGTACTCACGGATCGGAGTCCTGCGACCCTCGAGACCCTCCAGTGTGAGTCAGACCCAGGTGATCTTGTTTGAACACTCCGCACTTTGACGACCTGATGCTTTCAAGTATAGAAGCACAGCTGATTTCACTCTGTGTGCTTATTTTTGGACTGCTTTGCAATATTTAAAGTATTAGGTAGAACAGACAATCACCCACTTTCTAAGTACATTCCTGTTTATATATTTTTAAAAATGTTTTACAAGCTTTCAAATGTGTTTCCTATGTTAGGAAATGTAACAGGAAAAGCGGTTTGTTTTGAAACAAACATATTTTTCTTTTTCCTGCATCTGCCTTTGTAATTTCCTTTAAAGGGTGGGATTTCCTGAGGAGACTTTCCATTTCTTTGTTCCTCTCTGCCTCTTCGGATTTCAGTGTTCCTTCTCTCTCACTGGCTAAGTAAATATCAAATAAATAAGAATGAAAATAATTAAGTATTATAAAAATAAATAATAAAGTCAATATGTGACCCTGGACCACAAAACCAGTCATAAGTCACACGGGTATATTTGTAGTAATAGCCAACAATACATTGTATGGGTCAAAATTATCGATTTTTCTTTTATGCCAAAAATCATTAGGATATTAAGTAAAGATCATGGTCCATGAAGATATTTTGTAAATTTCACTCTGTAAATATATCAAACATTTGTGAGTGGATATGCATTGCTAAGGACTTCATTTAAACAACTTTAAAGGCAATTTTCTCAATATTTTGATTTTTTTTTTGCACCCACAGATTCCAGATATTCAAATAGTTGTATCTCGGCCAAATATTGTCCTATAACAAACCATACATCAATGGAAAGCATATTTATTCAGTTTTGTTCACTGTTTTGACTGTTTTTGTGGTCCAGTGCCACATATGAATGAATGCAGTACTATTCAAAAGTTTAGGTTCGGTAAAAAGTCTCTTATGCTCACCAAGGCTGCATTCATTTGATTAAAAATACAGTAAAACTGAGTTATTGTAAAATATTATTACAAATTAAAATAGATGTTTTTTATTGTAATATATATATATATATATATATATATATATATATATATATATATATATATATATATATATATATATATATATATTATGTCATATAACACTTAAGCAAAACATGGTCAGGTCAAAGTGTCTGAATAATTGTTGGTTGCAATCTTACTGGTAGTCCACTGTATGAAGAATTTTTGGGAATTTATGTGGATACCATGAATATAAAGTTTAAAAGAAATAGAAATGTTTTGTAATATTATAAATGTCTTCACTGTCACTTTTGATCAACTTTATGCATCCTTTCTTACAGAATAAAAATATTAATTTCTATTTTTAATAAAAATCCTTTTGAATGGTGTGTATATATATATAGTTGCAGTTGTGTAAATCACAGCATCTGTGTCTTTGTCCTCTCTGAAATGCATATAGCGTTCATATACAAACATTCTAAGGCCACAAAGTATCTCTGAATAATTGATGACTCTCTACCACTTCCCTTTCTGATAATGTATAATTTAGCATTGTAAAATAGATGCAGGAGGAATATGATAATTGTGGCGCAAAAGTTCACAACCTTTTTATGAACTGAAAACTTGCCATGGATTTTATATTTCACTCAGTAGATGAAATCATTAAAGTGAAATCAAACTTGAATATAACTGGTCTAAATCACATTTTCCATTACATTTAATGTATTCGGATCAATGACTGTGAATAAAATGTGGCTGAATTATTGAGTCACAGTTAATGTATTGATGCTCAAAGCACTTGCTGGTCAAATGTTTGAAATATTCTTCCTGTTTAATTGCTGCTGTGTATATAGCATTTCCGATGACTGACATCACAGAATTGATACTGGTATTTTGCTGCTCATGTGTGAATGATATCTTATTGGTAAAAAACCAGAACGCCGTTGCTTGTGTGAACACATTTGTGTATCTACCTGTAAAGTCATTCTGGTAATTTTACAGTAATTTACCGGGATTGCTGTGTGAAAGGGTTTATGATTAAAGAAAGCTGTCCTTTTTGTTTATAAGATACCTTGGAATGATACTATATCACTGCTGAAATCTTTTTGCTTTTAAACTGCAAAGCATCACAGATCAGAATATATTCCTCTAAAATGGGATTTAATGTTTTTACATCTCATTAAGCAAAAGAAATTTGTCACTTGAAGAGTTTGGATGTTTGTCAAAAAAAAGCTATATATTTTTCGACACTGAGACTTTTTTTATGGATATCACATCAACTACGAGTCTGTAAAATGAATGTTGTTCTGTATTGACTTTGAATATTGAGGTAATTCTTATTTAGGAAACAAGCAAGAATCTGTTCCATCCTTGCATGTGTGTATGTGAGTGTCTGCGATTTTACACCAAGCTGCATGTTTGTCCTTTAAAACATGCCAAATTGATAACATAATCTTTTTTTAGTAGTGAAAATATAGTGCATTATCAGAGCCGTGGCCATGTAGTTAATGCTCCAGATCCAAAACGGAAAAAAACGAAAAAAAAAAAAAACAGTGGCTCCATATGCAGGGCACATGACTTCAATTCTAGTGTCATTCCAGTTTCCCTCGCCTTAATTTCCTGTCTTCTCTCAAATGTCTCTTTCATTAAAAATGGCAAAAAGCCCAAAGCTAAAATGAAAAAGAACAACGAGTTGCAATTTTGTGGAATACTGACTGTCAGAAAAGGTTTTGTTTTCCATATGTATATGGACTTTTTGTTCTGTGCTGATTTTGAATGAAATGGTTTGTAAATATTACCATTCATATGTCCTTTGACTGAAGTTGAACACTATCACCTGCCACCTCTGGGAAAGCTTTCATTGATGAACACTCAAGCAACTTGTGAACCACAGAACATTGTATTTTTTGTTGTTTTATTTTTGGTTTGTTTGTTGCTAGTGCGCACAACACTCATGAAGGATGTTTTTTTGTTTGTTTTTTTGTGGGGCTGTAATTCTCCAGGGAATTACGTACGGTTGAGCTGTGTTCTTGAGTTTAAACCTTTGTATCTTGCCCACTGTGAAGAACGGCCACTCGAGAATCAGCGTTCAGCTGGCTGGATTACATTGGACTTTCAGACAGAATCGCTTCTTTTGACGGTGCATCTGCCTCTGATTATTCTTGGTTGAAAGACTGAGAAATACTCAGAATTAATGTTTCTCAGACAGAGCTCATTGAAAGCCTGATTATGATATGTCATAGTGTCACTTTTTTCAATAACTGTTTTCATTTATTTAATTAACAACTACAGTTGCTGACATTATATCTTCAACTATATTGTCTTTGTTGAACCCAGGTAAAAACTAAGAAATATCCAGTATTCACTGATTACCACTCAACATATTCACTGGATACTGACACAAAACTTTGGAATATAGCATTTTTTGTACAATTTTCATCCCTTTTAGAGCTTGACAGATATGGCTTAAAAAAGTTTATTTATTATCCAATTTCAAACTATTTGTAGTAAGCTCTCAAGCTGTTCTGTCAGAGCTCTAACTCGAAATAGACAATCATGGACCTCTACAATGTTTGTTGAGCAATCAGCAATGTTACTCTGCAGGGTTCTAGAGGTTTCTCATTGGTAATAAATAGCTGTGGATCCTCAGGTCGCTAAATCATGCCAGCTGTGGGTGTGCACGTGGGCTCTGTGTATTGTCCTAGGCCTTTGATCAGATAATTGCACCTCAGACCCAGAGTTTGAAACATCTGAGTGTCGCTATGGTGACCAGCATCACTGTGTCTGCTCTGTTGAGTGGCTTTTAGTGATTCAAACTGGATGGCAGGGCTGTTGAGCAACTTTTGAGACTTTGATCCTACTGCAGTCCTCCAAAAAAATAAATATATAAATTACCCAGTAGATTGGTTGCTTTAATGGGACACAAATGATTTTAGTGTATGAAGCACAAAGCACATTTTCAGCACTGATAAAAAAAAACCTGACAATTTTGTTTCTACAAGAATTCATTTGTTGACATAAACAACGGCAGCTGGGGACCTGTTAATATAATTCATTGGCACATTCCTGATCATATAAAAGCCTTGAGATTCCTGTCATCAAAAGAGATATGTGCGGTGGAGCATCTTGTTGTGAAAACATTCTTTTATGAAGGGATTTGTTAAGAGGATCTTTTGGCCACTCTATCGCTTCTTTGTATCCATTGTTTCACACAAGGTTTACACTCTGTTCCAAAGGTGATGAAAGCGCAAGTCAGGATTAATGGGATTTAAAGTGTCTGCATGGCAAAGAGGAAAAGTTTAAAGATGCATTTAAATGATGGTCTGAGAGTGACACATCAATACCTGTCTCTAAAGAGAGAGAAAAAAAAAACAGCTGTCAAAGTAGCATATATTAATAATGCACTTTGAGTAGGTGTCAACATAGGACACCTCCTGCAATTATCTTGTTGAAAAATGCTGTCATGTGCCCTCAGACACAATGGAAAACAAACATTTAGGTTTATATTCATTCATTCATTCATTCTATATAGATAGATAGATAGATAGATAGATAGATAGATAGATAGATAGATAGATAGATAGATAGATAGATAGATAGATAGATAGATAGATAGATAGATAGATAGATAGATAGATAGATAGATGTTAATATGTACATATCAAATGTTAAAAGCGAGGGTTTTAGGTTTTTTTTGTTTTTGTTTTTTGCTATTTCTGATTTAATATGTTAGCCATTGTTAAAATATAATATTCATCCATACAAATATTTATTTTTAAAATTATTTAATTCAGTCATTTTGAGCATTGCACAGCATATTATCATGTGATCTCATTCACAAACACATTAGTAGCCTATTTATGGTATTTGGTTTGAGCACACTATTATTTACATTCAAAAAACAAGCACAAAAAACACATAAGACTTCTTTATTTTCACATCATGGGCATGATCTGTGTTTGTCAGTGACATGAAATAAACATTTTCAGTACACATTATGTAACCTGATATCATAATTATAGAATATACATCTGATATATAAAATCAGAGTAAATAATTTATATGTATACTGGAACTAAAAAGGAAGTTTTCAGTGCTGTTAAAATACACCATTCTTTTTCTGAGCAATCAATACTGGTTAAACGCGTTTTCTAACTGAAAATGCAGGATGCTTATGGTCTGCAGAAATGGCATTTAATGATTTTCTTGAACGCGCTCTGAAAGTCTTTATTGAAGTATGCGTAAATTATGGGATTCAAAAGTGAGTTGGAATACCCGAGCCAATTAATAACGTCTATGAGCCACAAAGGCATATCACAAGATGGACAAAAAGGCATCACGAGCGCTTTGATGAAGAATGGCAGCCAACACAGAATGAACGTGCCCATTATAATGCCCAGAGTCTTCACTGTCTTGCGCTCGCGCGCCAAGGCGAGCTTCCTTTTCGCCTCGGTGTTCTTCTCGTGTTTGTTCTCGAACAGAGGGACACAGTTCGGCGTGTTGGGCAGAGGCAGGTTGTTTTTGGAACTGCTGTGAACCTCGATGATCTCCAGAGACTCGCCGTCCTCCGCGTGCTTAATTGCGCCGTTTACGCACGCGGCGGGCTTGGGTTCGACTGCACTTTTCCAGTTTTTGCCCAACTCTCCGTTCGCGCGCTTAAAAAGCGCAGGCGACACAGTCAAACATTTCACCCTCTTTTTCTCTGGTTTTCGAACAGTTTTGCGAATGCGAAATCTTGCCGCTTTGAATATGCGTCCATACAAGACCAGCATGAGAATCAGAGGGATGTAAAAAGCGCAAAAGGTGGAATAAATAGTGTACCAAGGGTCGTGGCTGATCATGCACGCTTCAGGATTGGCCATGTCTTCTGCTTTACTCTTGGGCTGAGATTTCATGATCAACATGGGTGGAATTGAAATCGAAAAGCCGACAAACCAGGTAACGGTGATTAAAAGAGCGGCACGTTTTAATGTCCTTTTCTTCATGTAGTCTATAGGGTCGGTGATCGCCCAGTATCTATCCAAAGCTATAGCGCACAGGTGCAGAATGGAAGATGTGCAGCATAAAATGTCTAAAGAAATAAAAATATCACAAGTTACCTGTCCAAGTGTCCACTTGTCTAAAACTTGATAAAGAGCCGCCATGGGCAACACAAGTACCGATACCATGAGGTCCGTCACGGCAAGTGATCCGATTAGGTAGTTTGCAACATTTTGCAGGGATCTTTCCAAAGCAATAGCCGCCACAACACATGCGTTTCCAAATATGGAACATAAAATGAGCGCGCCGATCAGCAAAGACGTGGAGATCTGATAACTTAGAGGAACCTTCACAGGTAAAGTCACATTGTCGATTTGTTGATCTAAACCACTGTCGTTCTGAAATGAAAAGGACGTGTCGTTGTTTTCTTCCATGTCGTGTAGAGCATATAATTCGCAGAAGCTTCAGTAAACAGCACTACTCCATTCAGAGGAGCTCACACACTTGAAGGCGATGCCAACCATCAACATTATTACTGACGACTTGTGACGACGCGGCTCCATTTATATCAGCTGTGGTCCAGACGTCAGTTACCTACGCAGGTGTATCGGGTGGGCTCGACATACAATATGTGTTTTTCCAGAATTTCTTCCAGTGAGATCCGTCCATCCACACCATACCTGATTTGTGAAAACAAACTACTGAAGCAATGCCAACAGGTGATGGCTTTAATAAAACGTGCTAGAAAGGGGTTAATGTCCCTGAAATTTTAAACTTATTCTTCAGAAATGAACTTTTTTTTTTCTTGAGATACTGACTGTAACTCCACAGTAGTCCTCGACACCCGTCGAGATGAAAAATGTATTGCTGCTGCTGCTGCCACCTGCTGTAGCGCGTCTGCTGCTGAGAAAACTGAACGTTTTGGCCCAAACACCTCTCATTCCTCCAGCCCCCCTCATGGTTTGACCCCATGATTCAGGATTGAACACCTGCAAAGAAAGTCAAAACTAAATTTTGGGTCTTGATAGTATATACAGGTGCATCCCAATAAATTAGAATGTCGTGGAAAAGTTGATTTTGACTCATATTTCACAAAAACCCACCAATTCACTATCTCAATAAATTAGAATACTTCATAAGACCAATAAAAAAAAGGTTATTTTAAACAGAAATGTCAGGCTTCTGAAAGTATGTTATTTTATATGCACTCAATACTTGGTTGGGCCTCCTTTTGCATGAATTACTGCATCAATGCGGCGTGGCATGGAGGGCATCAGCCTGTGGCACTGCTCAGGTGTAATGGAAGCCCAAGTTGCTTTGATAGCGGCCTTCAGGTCATCTGCATTTTTGGGTCTGGTGTCTCTCATCTTCCTCTTGACAATACCCCATAGATTCTCTATGGGGTTCGGGTCAGGCGAGTTTGCTGGCCAATCAAGCACAGTAACACCACAATAATTGAACCAGCTTTTGGTACCTTTGGCAGTGTGGGCAGGTGCCAAATTCATGCTGGAAAATGAAATCAGCATCTCCATAAAGCTTGTCAGCAAAAGGAAGTATGAAGTGCTCTAAAATTTCCTGGTAGATGGCTGCGTTGACTGTGGACTTCAGAAAACATCAGCAGATGACATGGCAGCCCAAATCATCACTGACTGTGGAAACTTTACACTGGACTTCAAGCAACATGGTTTCTGTTCCTCTCCACTCTTCCTCCAGACTCTGGGACCTTGATTTTGAAATGAAATGCAAAATTTACTTTCATCTGAAAAGAGCAACAGTCCAGTTAGACCTGGGCGATATATCGCATGCAATTGTCACGCACATTTCGTCAGTAAAGCCGGTTCCCTGATTACCGCTAAATCGTCATCACCTGCTTTCAAATGGAGTGGCATTTAATAAACAGAGCTGTAGTTCACTGATAAGCCACGCAATATCACGTTCATTATCGAAGGCAATTCATCTGTGATATGAACGCGATATTGCGTGGCTTATCAGTGAACTACGGCTCTGTCTTTTAAATGCCGCTCCAATTGAAAGGAGGTGATGGCGATTTAGCGGTAATCAGGGAACCGGCTTTACTGACGAAATGCGCGTGACAATCGCATGCGATATATCGTCCAGCCCTAAGTCCAGTTCTTTTTCTCCTTAGCCCAGGTAAGACGCTTCTGACGTTGTCTTTGGTTCAGAAGTGGCTTGGTGCGTGGAATGTAACAGTTGTAGCCCATTTCCTGAAGACGTCTGTGTGTGGTGGCTCTTGATGCACTGACTCCAGCTTCAGTCCACTCCTATTGAAGCTCTCCTAAGTTCTTAAATCGGCTTCGCCTGACAAGCTTCTCAAGCCTGCGGTCATTCCTTTCACTTGTACACCTTTTCCTACCACACTTTTTCCTTCCAGTCAACTTTCCATGAATATGCTTTGGCACAGCACTCTGCGAACAGCTCTTTTAGCAATGACCCTCTGTGGCTTACCCTCATTGTAGAGGGTCTTGATGATCGTCTTCTGGACAACTGTCAAGTCAGCATACTTCCCCATGACTGCTGTTGGGATTACTAACCTAAACCCAGTATTTATACCCCAAGAATGGTAATATAAACTTGAAATTAAATATTCTAATAATTTGAGGTACTGATTTTTTAATTTTATTTTGATGAACAGCAAGCTGTAATCATCAAAATGAAAACAAAAAAGTCTGGAAATATTTTACTTTATGTCTAATAAATCTAGAATATATTTTAAGTTTTACTTTTTGAATTAAATTACAGAAAGAAAAAAAAAAACGTATTGAGCAGCATTGCGCTACAGACCTGAATAAATCGTGCTCACTAATTTTTTGTGTTGGTAAAAATTTACTCTGCATTATTTGTTCATTCGTGTGCTTTAGGTTGGGGGATTTTGAATGTTTGAATAAATAAGTGAATGAATATGAAAGAGAAATAAAATAATTACCGTGTAGACCAGTGGTCTCAAACTGCCAGCCCACGGGCCATTTACGACCCGCCCTCCCCCTGCACCCGGCCCGCAATTGATCTCAAAAATAAAACATAACCCAGCCCGCTAAAATTATTATTAGTATTATTCTCTAGTTGCTAACTTACCTGTCTGATATGCAAAGAAAAAGTCAGGATCATTTACATATCACGTCACATAAGCAGCTGCGCCACATTCTCCTTCTTTCCAATGCTCTTTCGCTCCAGTGGCGTCTGACGTTGCTATGCAACCATGAGCCGCTCTCTCAGCCGGGTCGCTTCTATTACGAGCGCACTTGCCTAAATTACAGTAAAAGCACTCGACTTTAAGTCACGAGCGACGATTTAAACCATCGAAACACATCCGTTGCAACCATTAAACGTTACCGATGCTCAAACGGCATCTTGGACAAATGTGTGTCAGCTGTGTGAGCAGAAGCGCTGCCAGGTGTCTGTCAAGAAACAGAAGAGTGTACAGACGTATTCAGGGATTGTATTTGTTCAGTGCAAGATTTTAATGTTATTTAAGCTAACATAAAGTAAGGGAAAATACTTCCACTAAATGTTAAAAACTAATAATGTATGTAACAATGAGAGATTTTTATTTTTTGGCAAAATAAAGTTGAAATATATAGCTCCAGTTTTTTGTTATTTCTGACCCCTCCACGCCACAAGTGTTACTGGTTTTGTTCCTAAATTACTAATTTTTTTATTCCATGCACCTTGTTGGATGTGAGATGTTGCACCAGCCTATTGCAATTAATAGTATTATATTAGTAAATTAGTAGTATTATATTAGTAATAGTATTATATAATTATATTACACTCTGTAACAATGAGAGAGACACTGCTGTTTACATTTAGTATGGTAAATAAAATATTTATAGTATAGGTATAAAAATATTTTAGTAGGCCTAATGAAATTTGAAGTAAATGATAAATAATGCAAAGAAAAGTAAATTTTCTGAAATGTTGCGCTTTCTTGCGCTTGAGTGCTAATGGCCCTCCTATGAGGCGTCAATCACAGAAACGGCCCCCCGCCAATTTGAGTTTGAGACCCCTGGTGTAGACGTACAAGTAGGCCATGTATGTCTGTTCTGAGATGATTTGTCCCTTTGCGGCTTCCGTAGTGAAGGGAGTTGTACTCGGAACAGTACAGCGCTAGTCTGTTGTTTTTAGCCTTTTAGCCAAACAACTTGAGGTAGTCTTCCAAAAATCCCTTCGAAGAAAATGGCTACCTCTCTCCTGGTACGGCATGTTTTATACGTACGTGAACCAAATGTTTAACTTAGGCGAACAGAAAGTATTTGCATAATAATGATTAGAAAACACCGGCCAGTACAGGAACTATCGCTGTCGATTCTTTATTGAGAAAACTACACTGTTTACATTATGTATACAAACTGCACGTGATTTTTTTGGCAGGTTAGATACTAAATACAGCAAATATAATTTCGCTGTACTAATTTTGGTGTTGTTTGTGGCAACGAGATTGTATTGGCCTATTTTATGGTCAAGCAAAAGTTTTCTAATGTGGAAAAAAAGGCATGTTATACACTGATGACAACCAAGGATATTACCAACAATCAACTTTTTTGCATGCATTGTGTTGTATGTGGTACTGATCTACCTAAGGATTTGTATAGGGATAAAAGATGGTTTTCTAATTCACATTTCAAACAGAATGAAGAACAGGATAAATCAGAAGATTCAACAAACCTTCGCTGCAGAAAGTGCCGCAGATGTCTAATAGACTCAACCAGCCTTCTTAAGGTGGGTCAATTCTGATCTAAAACTCATAATCTGTTTTTAAAAAGAGGTAAATGCTTTATATCACAACTTATGGTTGCTCCAAAGCACTAATGGAATGGTTAAAGATCTTCATTTATGCCAAAAAGAAAAAAAAAAAGAATAATGATCATTGCTAACATATATTTGTAAGTGGCATTGATATATATTGTTGTTACAGGTGGTAACATCAAGTGAAGCTGCAGCCGCATGCAGTGTGTGGCATTTAAATGTTGAATCTTTGCCAGATTGGATTTTGTCAAGTGTTGGTCAGGTACATTTACATGTATTTGTTTTTAATTTATGCAACAATGATCATCTTTAAAAGGAATGATCTATTCTGATCAAATGTACCCTTCTCACAGGTCAATTGGACTGTCGGGAAATTAAACTGCCAGCACTGTGGAGCTCGCTTAGGAGGCTTTAATTTTGTAAATTGCTCCAAATGCACCTGTGGACATGATACAACTGTACATCTCAGTAAAAGTCGTGTTGATGAGGATCTAAAACCTCTAGTTCTTTTAGCAAGACAAGGAAGGACTAGAGAACATACTAGAAGGAGGAAAAATGAGGTGGAGTCTCTCCCTCAGACAATAAGCTCAGCGCTCTCTCCTTCCTCAACCCTCAACTTCTCCTGTCCTGTATCTCATGTAGTCTCTGCAGAAACTGAATTTGAGGTTGAGTCAAGTGAAGAACCACAGATTCTTGAGAATGTCGAGAGAGTCACAGATGTTTCTTTAACTTCTGAATTGCCACTACAGCTGTATGATTATCGGGAGAGCTTAGAGGAACAGCATGTGGGTTCTGCTTCCCGGAGTAGAACTTCTCAGGACAGAGCAGTGGATCCCGAGGACATCAGACTGATGGAGGAGCCACCCAGAAACATCTTACCCAATGTAGAGCCAAAGCTCCTCAAGAGAGAGAAAAACCGCCTGAAAAGCCTAAGAAGGAAGCAGAGGAAGAAGGAACGCTGGATTCAGAGACAGCAGGAGGCAAAAGATCTGGTGAGATGGTTTAAAATCATGGGTACAAATATACAAATATTTCATCATCCAAAACAAGTTTTGTGACAAAACATAAATAATTGATTTTGAAAAATAATTCATTTCAGGGTTTCTGTCTATATTTGACCTTTCACAATTTAAGGCCTAAAAATGTTGTAAACAGGAGCAGAAAGTCTTAAATTAAATATCATGACATTAAATTAGGGCCCTATGATTTCTGCTACGTAGAAAATGTGGACGGAATCGCAGAATTAAATGGAATGAAATGTCATGGAATTTGTCAAATTTTGGATGAATAAATCAAAAGTAGGTCAGTACACAAAAAGGGATAGTTCTCACCCAAAAATAAAAATTCTGTCATCATTTGCTCATGTTCCAAGCCTGTAAGACTTTCGTTCATCATATAAATCGATCAAGTCTCTTCAGAAAATATGGACTACTCTGCTTGATTCATATGGATTAGTTTTATGATTTCTTTATGAACTTTTTGAAGCCACAAAGTGGTAGTTGCATGGACTGTCAATGGAGGGACAGATATCTCTCGGACTTCATTAAAGTATCTTCGTTTGTGTTTTCCGAAGATGACCAAAAGTCTTACAGGTTTGGAATGACATGAGGGTGAGTATATGATTTTGAGATTATGATTTTTGTGAACTAACCCTTTTAATATGAATCCTGCATGTCTCTGTGTGAATGAATGGCATAGATGCGCAGTCTTCCTCACACATACTCTGCTCTTAGAGTCATGTCAGGAGCATTTTACTGTTTAATTTGAGAAAAACTATCATCATATCATATACACACAGAAACGTAAAGGTCTTTATGACAATTCGTCACAATAAAAATTCAGTTTAACTTGAAGATCGTGACTGAAATATATGACTATTGTACAATAGAATGTAACCTCTAATAGTAAACCTCTGTTGTGCAGAGAACAAAAATGAAAGTGTTTATTTAATTCTCATTTGATTATAAGATAAATTAAATTAATGTTTTTATTTTAATTTCTGGGAAAAAAATTCATAGGGCTCTATTATTGTAAACAAATTAATAAATGTTGTTTTTATTGATTAAATTAATTAGACATGCTTTGGATTATTAACATTTAATTAAACCATTAAAATGAAAATGGAAAACACAGAATTTGGTAAAAAAATAAATGAATAAATAACATAAAACTGAATTTGAGGAAAAATAAAAATTTACTTTTGTCAAACTTTTAATAAATTGCTGTTTCATGATCTCTATAAATTAGACATGCTTTTTGATTAATACAATTTAATTTAGAGTCCAGTAAAAGTAAAACAGAATAAACTGTAAAACAACAAATAAATAAAACAGATTTCATAAGGCCCTAAATTAAACTGCAAAATGAAATAGCATGCACTGAAAAAATGAATATCTTCCTCAGTATTTTTGTTTTCCAGTACAAATATCTAAACATCCTTAAATCAAGAAACATTTACTTGAGATGCAAAATTAAGAAATTAAGTCTTGTTTTCTGAGTAATTGAACAAAATTAATTGAGTTTATGCTTAAAACAAGAACAAATATCAGTCAATGGGTATAAAAATTACTTTTTCATTTGAATTAAGTTGATTTTCCTGAAACAACTGCCAGATATTTGTTCTTGTTTTAATCGTAAAATCACTTTCACAAGACGTCATTTTGCTTCTCAAGTAAATGTCTCTTGATTTAAGAATCTTGTAGATATTTGCAGTGGAAAACAAGACAAAACTACTGAAAAAGAGCATCAGTCATTTGCAGTGTGATCAGAAGGTACAGTAAAAGTTATTTCTATATTCTAGTGCTTGGGAACAGAGCTATTGACACTTTACTTTTTAATTCATTTTACAAAAAAAAAAAAAAAGCTTAATGGAGATCTGTTGCAAATTTTGAAGTGTTGCTAATACACACAGCTAACTCATTGTGTGCTTCCTAGACATTTACATTTAAAGGAACATATTGACCTGTTGTTTCCTTCAATTTATTCCTTAAATTTTCTTTAATTGAATTTAATTGAAACACTGCATTGTGAATAATGCTCAAGATCTTTAAAGTCACATGGATTCCGATTGGCTGAGAGAAAAAAAACAAAAACATTTTAAAGTGTTTTCAATTATATTCATCTGGCGTTATTGTTATAATTGTGATGTGGACTTCCCTATTCTCATTATAACTATATAAATATATTTATATGTTTATCCAAAGTGATTCACATTGCATTTAATGTATACATTTCATCAGTTCATGCATTCCTTGAGAATTCACCCATGACTTTGGCATTGCTAGCACCATGCTCTACTGTTTGAGCTACAGTAACATCATAGTCATAATCCTTGGTGTGAGGATTATAACGATGACGTTTCTTTTCTTTTTTTCTTGTGACATCTGAATTACAGTTCTGCATCCTGTTCCCTTCCTCTGTCCTGAATGGTACACAGCTCTAGTTTGTTTAATGTATGAGGTGTCCAATAAGCAAGAAATGAATGTGGGCTATTGAGCGAGAAGCTGTGTTGTACTGACAAGAGTTCTGGCAAAATGTCAATAATACATCCGTGGATTAAGACAGGCATGAATCCACATAATAGGCTGCTGCAAGAATCCTGAGGATCTGAAAAAGCCATTCACAGCTGCACATGGCTCTTGCAGCAGGTGGCATTTTATTGGAGATTTGTTTCTTTTTTTTATAGTTTTGATAACCAGTAGGCCACATCTTTTTCATAGAGAAGGAATTTAATATATATATTTAAACAATTTACCAGTTCTTCAGTAATATTTTTTTTTTTTATGTTTTGTGTTATTTCTACCTATCAGGCTATGAAGTGGGACCTAACAGGCAGCGATGATGAGGAAAGAGAAGGATATACATGTGCCGTGTGTTTAGACGTATATTACAGCCCCTACAAGTGCCATCCTTGCTGTCATGTGTTCTGTGAGCCCTGTTTGAGAACTCTGGCCAAGAATCGGCCAAGCAATACACCATGTCCTCTCTGTAGGACACTCATATCCCATGTGCTCTTTCAGGAAGGTGAGTGGAACGGATAAAGATCATTTTCTCTCTCAGTGCATCTCAACTTTATTTAACATTTTTTTTTTTCTTCAGAGCTCAGTCAAACTACAAAGACATGTTTCCCAAAAGTATATCGGTCAAGACATGAGACCTTTCAGAAGACCAACTATTCGAAATGGCCCCTGCCCAACTGTCCAAAGCGTTTTCGCATCTTTTGGGGTTGGTCATATTTCATTTGCATAAGAATGTCTTCAAGCCCCAAGGATTCTTAATTACAAGTTGGCCACTTATTTCCATTTTCTTTGTTATTTCAGGGTTTCAGAGACACGGAGGCCCTGCCAGTCGCTGGCAGTTTCCCCACAGAGCATTTGGCCTGGATGCGTTGGATTTGGGGGACATGTGGGGTTGGCCATTTGACATTGACTTTGTAATCATCTCTATCTACTCTCTGCACTGGGTGATGGCTTTCATCATCTTCTGTGGCCTCTGCTACTTCCTCCTCATCTAATGAATGGAGGATTAAATCTCACTTTGCTGTTGTTGGACAAAAGAATGTTGTTGATAGTGGACATCTCATCAAGTGCCTCATACTTTTATTTCAATGTAGCTTCAAATATGGTGAAATGTTATTAAGGTGTTTTTCTTCCTGTGTGTTTGTGTTTTAGGTCTTACAGGGTTTGTGCAATTCATAGATATTACGTTTAGCTGTTGCCTAATATCATCAGCCTACTTGACCTGTAAACAGTATTATAATGCATTAGAAAACAAAAAAGAAAAAAAGCAATAATTCAGGACATAATGCTTAGTCTGTTTGTAGTTGCCTTTATTTCTGTTGCTATTGGTTGGAGCTATTTAGAAGACGCTTGTCTAATGCTAAAACCACTAAAATTTAGTTGTACAATAGATTTAATGACTTCTTTTACACAGTAAAAGGTTTGAGAGCATTTGTTGTTGTCAATTCAATCTATGGGCATGAGATTGTAATTTATAGGATTAGTTCACTTTCAAATTAAAATTTCCTGATAATTTACTCACCCCCATGTCATCCAAGATGTTCATGTCTTTCTTTCTTCAGTCGAAAAGAAATTAAGGTTTTTGATGATAACATTCCAGGATTATTCTCCATATAGTGGACTTTAACGGAGCCCAAACGGTTGAAGGTCAAAATTAGTTTCAGTGCAGCTTCAAAACGTTCTTCATGATCCCAGACAAGGAATAAGGGTCTTATCTAGAGAAACCATCGCTTATTTTCTAATATATATATAAGTTTTAACAATAAATGCTCATCTTGAACTAGCTCTCTTTTTCTTCTCTATTAGAATTCCGGCAGTGTAGACATTGCTAAGTGTGTTACTGCCCTCCACAGGTCAAAGTTTGAACTAATTGTTATATACTTGCACTAGCATATTGTATGACAATTTAGTTTAAACTTTGACCTGTGGAGGGCAGTAATACACGTAGCAGTGTCCACTGCTGGAATTCAAATAGAGAAGAAGAGAGCTAGTTCAAGATTTTATGGTTAAAACGTATAAAATAAAAAATAAAAAAATTGGAAAATGAGCAATGGTTTCTCTAGATAAGACCCTTATTTCTCGTCTGGGATCGCTGTAAACTGTCAATTTGACCTTCAACCGTTTGGGCTCCATTGAAGTCCACTATAAGGAGAATAACCCTGGAATGTTTATCAAAAACCTTCATGACTTTCTTTTTTCTGTCAAAAAGAAATTAACATTTTGGATGACATTGAGGTGAGTAAATTATAAGGAAATTTTAATTTGAAAGTGAACTAATCCTTTAATTTGGCCTAGAATAACATCCCAGTCTTATATCTCAAAGCAAAGTTTGGGGATGTATTTTTTGTTCCTCTTAATCCTTAAGGGGCACCATGTTTTCTCCTTTTTTGGAACTCCTAACATTGTAGAAACATTCTCGTTCCCAGAATGTTGCAGGATACTTTTGTTTGACAACGCGTATTGTTCCATACATCAACATTTCAAGATGGTTTATGCAACCACATAAGAACTTACAGAATGTACAGAATGTTTTCTAATGTCTTTTAACCCAATATTAACGTTTCAGAGAGGATTTTGATGGACAGCAAATCTTTTGATATCAATAAATATATAAGCATTGATTCCGTATGTTTGAGACGGCGCTTACAATTAAAGTCGTGTCCCTTTCCTCATACTAAGAAATTGCGTTTCATTGACGAATTCGTCCACGATAGAAGCCCGCAGCTGTGGAGTTACAGCGGCGCTCGGCCCTCGACAGGGGTGAAGGTGACTCGCCTGTTGGTGCGGGAGATGCAGAGGAAGCGTCGCGGACGCTCGCTCGGTTCCGTCACATCACTCTAATTATCGACGGCAGAGAAACAACAGCCTTCATCCAAGGATCGACTTCACCCTCGAATCGAGGACAGACGGATTAAAGACATTTCTCAGTGAGGTGGTTTTATTCGTGGATGCGTATGCATGTGTTCTGCACCGAACGGGCGAAAGAACCGCCCCAGATCCGCAGCCAACATTTTTCAAATCGGAAAGTCTTCGATGAGGGATCCGGAGCGCCGGGAGAGCACCGAGAGCACGCGGAGAGCTCAGCGGGCGATGGATGACTGTAGAACGGTGAGCGTACTGTAGAGCAACCGCTGTCCCTCTACTGCTGGTGCTATTTTTGGATAGGTTTTATTGGTGTCTACTCATTAAAATGATTATTAATTCTATTCATGTTAACAGGTTTAAAATGTGCGGATATTAAGTCTGTATAGCCCATACTGCAATTTAAGCCTATACGGGATGTGATGTATTGGAACATGAATAATTATTGGGTTTCTGTTTGTGAATTGATAAGATAAATTATTGGTTTTGTTATGATTATTACTCACCGTTTTCATATTGCACCATTGTTTAGAAATTACATTCCTCTCCACAATCCCATGTGTTGCTATGTGGCATAATGGCAGCTAAACTCGTGTTTATCCTGCTGGAAAATCCAGTTAAAGCTGCTGGCTGTGTTTTGGAACATGGCTGGTTTCTCGCTAGTCAAAAATGATCAACCAGCTACCATGATGCCAGCTTGACAAGCTGATAACTGCAAGATGGTCTACCAACCAAACCAGCTACCAGGTTCCAAAACACTGCCAGCATCTTAATCAGGGTTTTCCATTAGGAATACATACACATTCACTTTCTAAAAATAGACTGAGCAGGATTTGTCTACATTTTTAGACCGTTCAGGAGTTCAACACTCTAGTGGCCCTCCATCGTGAGCAGGTCATCTCCATAGGGGAGAATACAATCGACTGTCCTTCTTTAAGGGCACAGATGCACAAGACTCGCATCAAAGGATGTGCCGTAGCCCAGGCCGCCTATCAAAACCTTGATGCAATCTCTGGGTAAGCCATGTATTTTTGAAGATGTGACTGTAGGATGTCATGAAGCTCAACTGATATGGATTCTGTTTTTTCTCTCTATGCTTGTCTTAGGCCAGAGGATGGTGAAATCCACCCAGAAATATGCAGGTTGTTCATCCAGCTTCAGTGCTGCCTGGAGATGTACATTACAGAAATGCTGAAGTCTATGTGTCTGTTGGGTGTTCTGCAGCTCCATAGGAAAGGTGTTGTGTCATTGACAGCCAGCAGAGGACAGCAGATTCTTTACATAAGCAGACATGAGTACATAAAGCTAATATACTGCATGGCGAAATACTACAGTCAGGCTGAAGGTGGCGGGGATGGCACAATAAATACATAAAACAGCTTATTTGAGAAGCCATTTGGTTTTTCTGTATGCAAAACAATGTATAAATATTTTGCACTGTTTTGTTTAGGAAATGATGCGTGTCCTGAACCAAATATGGACTGCAGAGTAGATGAAAGCTCTGATGTGCCCATGCTGGAAGATCGTTCATCATCACCTGTAGATTTTCCACAGGAATCCTGGGTCGTGTGCGCAGACATTGAGAACATTGAGAGGTACGAAAAACAGATTAGGAATAACAGCTTCTTCTCTTTTAGCAGCGTTGGTTTAGGAAGAATTTTTCCTATTTTCTCCATTGGGTTTTGCAGTAAGGAGTTTTAAGCAATCCAATCAACTAGCTCCGAGATGAATCACAACATGACAGACTTATATTTTAAGCAAAAAGTATTTGAAAAGCAGACTATAATCCTTTGAAGGGAATTAGCTATAATCACAATATGTAATAATAAAAAAAAAAAAAAATTTTAACCTTTCATTTATCAAGGACACATTAAATGGATAAAAAATGACAGTAAAGGAATTAATAATGTTACAAAATATTTCACATTCAAATAAATGCTGTTCTTTTGAACTTTCTATCCATCAAAGAACCCTGAAAAAAAGATCACAGGTTTCACCTAAATATTAAAGGGTTAGTTCACCCAAAAATGAAAATTCTATCATTTATTACTCACCCTCATGTCGTTCCACACCCGTAAGACCTTCGTTAATCTTCAGTCATAACACAAATTAAGATATTTTTGATGAAATCCGATGGCTCAGTGAGGCCTCCATTGCCAGCAATGTCACTGAACCTCTTAAGATCCAGAAGGGTGCTTAAGATATATTTAAAACAGCTCATGTGAGTTCAGTGGTTCTATCTTAATATTATAAAGTGACAAGAATACTTTTTGTGCATCAAAAAAAAAAAAAAAAAAGACTTTTCAACAATATCTAGTGACGGCCGGCTTCAAAACATTGCTTCGAAGCTTTACGAATCTTTTATTTCGAATAGTGGTTCGGAGCGCCAGAGTCATGTGATTTCAGTAAACAAGGCTTTGTTTATGCAAACCGAACCACTGATTCGAAACAAAAGATTTGTAAATCTTCGAAGCAGTGTTTTGAATTCAGCCGTGACTAGATATCGTTGAAAAGTCGTTATTTAGCTTTTTTTGGTGCACAAAAAGTCGCTTTATAATATTAAAGGAACACTCCACCTTTTTTGAAAATAGGCTCATTTTCCAACTCCCCTAGAGTTAAACTGTTCAGTTTTACCGTTTTCGAATCCATTCAGCCAATCTCCGGGTCTGGCGGTACCACTTTTAGCATAGCTTAGCATAGTTCATTGAATCTGATTAGACCAATAGCATCTCACTCAAAAAAAATGACCAAAGAGTTTTGATATTTTTCCTATTTAAAACTTGACTCTTCTGTATTTACATTGTGTACCTAGACTGACGTAAAATGAAAAGTTGCGATTTTCTAGGCCGATATGGCTAGGAACTGTACTCTCATTCTGACGTAACAATCAAGGAACTTTGCTGCCGTTCCATTTGTGAGAGACGCTGCGTAATATCATTGCACTGCTGCACCCATGGTATGGCAGCAAAGTTCCTTGATTATTATGCCGGAATGAGAGTACAGTTCCTAGCCATATCGGCGCAGAAAATCGCAACTTTTAATTTTCCGTCAGTCTTGGTACACAATGTAACTACAGAAGAGTCAAGTTTTAAATAGGAAAAATATCAAAACTCTTTGGTCATTTTTTTTTGAGCGAGATGCTATTGGTCTCATCAGATTCAATGAACTATGCTAAGCTATGCTAAAAGTGGTACCGCCAGACCCGGAGATCAGCTGAATGGATTAGAAAACGGTAAAACTGAACAGTTTAACTCTAGGGGAGTTGGAAAATGAGCCTATTTTCAAAAAAAAGTTGAGTGTTCCTTTAAGGTTGAACCACTGAACTCACATGAACTATGATTTAAATATGTCTTTAGCACCTTTCTGGATCTTAAGAGGTTCAGTGACATTGCTGGCAATGGAGGCCTCACTGAGCCATCAGATTTCATCAAAAATATCTTTATAATTTATATAATATAATTTATATAATATTATAATATATAATTTGTGTTTTGAAGATGAACGAAGGTCTTACGGGTGTAATAAATTACATAATTTTCATTTTTGGGTGAACTAACCCTTTAAGCAGCATATTGTTTTCAATATTGATTATAAGAAGAAATGTTTCTTGTGCAGCACCAAGTCAGCATATTCAGCTTCATCGCAACTTTTAAATAGTAGTGTATATAAAATGCTTGTGGACAATTTGGGGTATTAATGAGGTAAAATGGGGTTAAAGCCAAAATGAGGTCTTTAAATGCTGTACTAAATATCCATTTCACTGCGATCCCACATCATGTTCATGTTCTGTGTTGTGATTTTTTTTTTCCAGTGATATGCGAGAAATGAGAAACCTTCTAAGCAAACTCAGGGAGACCATGCCTTTGCCACTGAAAAATCAAGGTGAGTCTCAAACATTTATCAGTGATTTATTCAAGTACTGTAATGATTTCATTAAACCTTCTAATCTCAAATATCTAGAAATGTATTTATTTATTTAATGCTCCACTTTTAATGCATGTAGATGACAGCAGTCTGCTAAATCTGACTCCTTATCCACTGGTGAGGCAGAGGAAGAGGCGATTCTCCGGGCTTTGTTGCCTTGTGTCTGGCTGAACCTTCAATACTCTCAAGTCTTCTTTTTTGGTCATTGATCAATTAGCACTTCACTCATCTCCTTTGTGTCTCTTTCGCCAATGTAATATGTGTCCCTGGACAGTGTCAAAACTACTTAATCACATGTTGGAGGACAGAATTCCCTTGACTCAAAACCCTGCCTGTTGAGTTCTTAAGCAAAATCAATTGTCTATTTTTAGTTACCGAGAGGTTCATTCTTTGTCATGTGCTGTGAAACCATATGATTGTATAAAAAAGCAAGTGAATGAAGTGAAATAATAACATCTGTCTCTGATGTTCTTTTATCATAGTCATAGAGTTTGTTTTCAGTAAAAAGGCACATTTAGTTACAGTATTGCTGTTTTTCATCTACTTGCTGCTGCTTCTTTTTTTTTTTTCTTTTCTTTTTTTTTTTTTTTCTTTTATATAAATTTAGCCACTGTGCAATGCTTTTAATTTAGTCTTCCATAAAGGGGAAATGTTGTAAAAAATTGTATCAGTCATTGTAAGGGCACAAGAGCGCTCTGCACTAAAGCCATTGCTATTTCATTCTAAGCTTGAAACAAATATAACACATTAAAATTCCAGTGTACATAATACAAATAATTGTAAATAAAACATTGTATTTATTATAATTGATTTTAATGATTTTATTTTTTCATTTATGCAATCAAGACATCAGGTTTGTGTGAATGTATATCCCAGTTTTATGAGAGTTTGCAGCATGATTTTTGTTCCTCATTTCAGGTGTATATAAAGTATGCATAGTTACAGCTCATATAAGCTATACATCATTTTATAATGATAATAAAGTTTTTTTTTACTGTAATTGTTTGTTTCATTGTAGCCTACAGTAATTCACATCCAAGTTTGTTGGCTTTAAGATGAAACATTAAAAAAAAGATGTTTATTCTTAAAAGCAAATAAATTATGAAATAAGATAAAGTACAAAAGCAACCTCTATTTTGGCATGGAGAAAGGGAATAACATTTTCTTGTAATAACATGTTATCCACGAACTCCCTGTCTACATTCCCATGCTCTAAAGCAGAAGCCAAAATGTCAAAGTGAAGACTTGCAGCTGCAGGGGTTTACTGAAAGCAAAGGGGATGGACAAATTCTGAAAAGAGAGTTGAGAGGGAACACTGAAAGACAGTTCATAAAGGTTATAAGAGTCCCTTTTCCAGAGCAGTGGATTGTGCCTCGGTCTTGCTGATCTTGATGTTTATTCATATTGCAGACAGATACGGAGAATAAAATTAGACGTGATAGTGTGCTTACGTGCTTTTTGGAGGAGTCTGAAATTGATGTGAGTATTACTCAACAAGCTCCGGTACTATTAGATTTCTGCAACTATATATGGGTCATTGACGAATAAGGTTTTTAAAAGTGTAAAAAACAATAATGGAGATATAATTAATTTTGAAGTTTTATTAAGTGTTAACAATGAGATTATGTGGATTTTATAATCAATTAACACTGCTTTTGTAATTTTTTACAAGATGGACAAAAATTGTCACCAAAAAGTCATTCGGTTTAACCAAAATTTCGGTTTTACTGAATGACACTTTTGGTTATGCCAGATGACGATATTTTCAAACAATGCTAACTAGGCTGATATTCAGCTAGCTAGCTTGTTAGCTTGCAAAAGTGCAATCAAACATTTTATATTTAGTACAAGGTTTTAAAATATTATAAAATGTTCCATGTTTTTATAGCGGTTGTACCGAATGACTTGATGTTTCAGGACATGCGTATGAGCAAGTGAAGCAACATGATTTTTTCAAATAGTTAAGAGAGAGTTACTTTACTTCATGACTGTGTGGTCCTTTGCAGGTGTCTGAATGATATCACATCCTGTCACATGATACTGACCACATGACTTGATCCAAAATGGTCCCTTTATATTGGCTACTCCGAATGACATCAATGAAATTCATTTTTCTGGACATTCTTTCTCATAACAAAGCAACGACTTCTCATAATTTTAATACCATTTTGCACTGTGTTGATATATGATGTTGTAAAATCATGCCAGAATAAAAAATATATACATTTATTACATTTTTAGATATTTTAATCACCAATGAAATGGCTGTATTTGCCTTTAGACGGTTAAACCAAATGACTTTTTGACACTTTAGAATATTTAAAATACCTTTATATGTAACAAAATATAATTAAATCCTTTTGGATTCAATAAAGGAGTTGTACTACCTTACATACTTTGGATGACATATCTTAATCTGTTGTTTTATTTATTATTAAGGCCTTTGGACAAAAACATTACCCATCAAGTCATTGACCCATATTTAATCATCTTTTTTTTTTTTTTTTTTTTTTTTTACATAACTTTTCTTTGTTTGTTTAAATCATAAACAATTATAAACCATTTTTACTTCATAGTTCAAACCCACTGATATCTGCATACTTAAACTAAATATAATGAGCTTTCAAAATACTTTATTTGCATTCATTAACTAAAAGATTAATGTATGTACATAATATATACTGTGTGCAAATGAAAAATCATTAGGTATACGGAAATAAACAAAGTTACATCAGTTGTGCGTGTGTAATGTCATTGGCAGTATAAACTAGCCTTTGTATCTTTTCTTAAGCTATCAAGTTCCGACAGGCCTTGTTCTCTATGGATCGCACTTCCATTCCCCTTGTCCTACTCTGCAGCCTGGCTTTATTTACCCCTATTACGGGATGCTTCTGTGACCACTACCCATGGAGTTCATGGTCCTATTGCACTAAAACCTGTGACTCTGGAACCCAAGCACGTACAAGGTAACCTAACATGATATTTCTGATAAAGTTTATTCAAGTTTTCTAATATGTGGACTGTGCATTTCTTGTTGCAGGGCTGTGCGCTATGATGAGCACTGGAAAAAAAACAATTGTTTCCAGCTGTGTCAGACACAGGAGACTAGGGCATGTAATACTGAGGCCTGTACTATACACTGCCAGCTGACTGAGTTTGGACCCTGGTCAGAGTGCTCACCGTGTGCCAAAAAATCTGTAAGTAAGACACACACAGGTATACAAATTATGATATTTATGCAAAATTTAGTTAGGGCCCTTGAATCTGATTGGTCTAGCAGCATTTCCAAGAGAGAACTTTTCATTGTCATTTCAATGAATGGAAAAAAATACTTACAGGTGCCATCGAATGAAAAATTGAATTTACCTCGGCATAGATGAATAACATACAGTGAGTCTCAAACACCATTGTTTCCTTCTTCTTATGTAAATCTCATTTGTTTAAAAGACCTATGAAGAACAGGCGAATCTCAACATAACACTGACTGTTACGTAACAGTCGGGATTATTATTAATATGTATGACCCCAATATTTGCATATGCCAGCTCATGTTCAAAGCATTAGACAAGCCAGTAATAACGTCTGGATCTGTGCACAGCTGAATCATCAGACTAGGTAAGTAAGCAAGAACAATAGCGAAAAATGGCAGATGGAGCAATAATAACTGACATCAGGATATTTTTAGTGATATTTGTAAATTGTCTTTCAAAATGTTTCGTTAGCATGTTGCTAATGTACTGTTAAATGTTGTTAAAGTTACCATCGTTTCTTACTGTATTCACACTGTATTCATAAACACAACTTCATTCTTTATAAATCGCTCCAACAGTGTAGCTTTAGCCCGTTAGCCACAGAGCACTATCAAACTCATTCAGAATCAAATGTTAACATCCAAATAAATACTTTACTCACAGGAATCGATACATGCATGCAGCATGAATGACGAACACTTAGTAAAGATCCATTTTGAGGGTTATATTAGCTGTGTGAACTTTGTTTATGCTGTTTAAGGCAAGTGCGAGCTCCGTGGGCGGGGGAGCGGGAGATTTAAAGGGGCCGTGCACTGAATCGGTGCATATGTAATTATGGCTCAAAATAGGCAGTTAAAAAAATTTATTAAAAAAAATCTATGGGGTATTTTGAGCTGAAACTTCACAGACACATTCAGCGGACACCTTAGACTTATATTCTTTTGAAAAGGGGTTCTAGGGCACCTTTAAAGGATTAGTTCACTTTCAAATAAAATTTTCTTGATAATTTACTCACCCTCATGTCATCCAAGATGTTCATGTCTTTCTTTCTTCAGTCGAAAAGAAATGAAGGTTTTTGATGAAAATATTCCAGGATTATTCTCCTTATCATGGACTTCAATGGCTTCCAAACAGATGAAGGTCAAAATTACAGTTTCAGTGCAGCTTCAAAGGGCTTTAAACGATACCAGACGAGGAATAAGGGTCTTATCTAGCGAAATGATCAGTCATTCGATCAGGAACTAGAGCCACTGAAAAAGGGGGCGGGCACTGTTGCACTCTATTTAATCCATTATGTCATTGTTATGTCATTGTGTCATTGTTTTTTCAGTGAGGTTTATTGCAGGCAGTAGGTGGCGACAAATGACTGTATTTTTGAGAGAGTCATCGACTCATTTCTTCGATTTGTTAAAAATGTGTTTGATTAAATGTTCAAAATTAAATAGCAATATTATATCTAAAATGCATGTTACTCAATATTACCTGAATAAAAGCAATATCAAATGCACAACCATGTAGTTTTTCCGAATATCAGCATGGCTTGGACTACCTGCATCCTTGTTCTACAGCCGAGAACAACAACATTCTTGCTATTCTGAAATTGCTCAAATATACTCTACTGCTGTAGTAAGTGTGTGTATATTGTGTGTGATTTAGTTCAGAACCAGTTCTGTTTTGAGGCCGGCTCAGTTCGGGGGGGTAGAGTGTAGTCAATCGCTTACAGAGGAAAGACCCTGTCATCCCTCCAAGGAATGTAGGATTGAGCCTGTCAACTGTAAAGAGAAGTTCACCTGTGACAGTGGTAGCTATCTTCATCAGTTTTTCACAACAACACCTCATATTATGATGTATTATTTTATAATCTAGCAAATATGTACAGTCTTTTAATTCTTGCTCTAGAAAACAAGTGCATGATCACCAACTTGCTTTATTGCCTCCAAAGGAAGATGCATAAATGCTGCTCTGCAGTGCAACAGTCAGAATGACTGTGGGGACAACTCTGATGAGAAAGACTGTGGGCAAATCAAAAAAGTGTGTGCAAGTGGACGGAATTTTGCTCACATTCCTGGAGCAGATCTGATTGGTTATGGGTGAGTTACAGATAAATCATTTGCTTTCTGAGATTGCAAAACAACTTCATGGACATGGTAAGCTTTCATGATATTATCATGTTGTCAGTTAAACAAATCTGCAAATTTGAGATTGAGCTTGTCTTAAAACTGATAAAGGTGATTTTTACGATTAGATTTGATGCTGCTGCAGAGCAGATGAGAGGCGCTGTTCTGGACAACTCAATCATGGGGGGTGAATGCACTCTACAAAGACTTAAGAGGAACTACTACAGAATCCCTGCCAACATTGAGAGATATGAAATCAAGGTGGGAAAAATCTCATTTCTGTCTGTTTCTGCTTGGAGTACTTTACTTGTTAGATGAAATAAAAAAAATCTTTATCCAAATACTATCCAAAGAACACAGGGGTGTACAATATATTGGCTTTTTGTGTGTGTGGGTATAATTTCAGAAATGTTATATAGATTTGTCCATTATTGGGCAAAACAATAATTATTGACTTATCAGTATTAGCCGGAATTTCAATATTGGTGTATCTCTAAAATATAGAACTACTCATAATGAGGAGCAATTTATTAACCCTTAAATGCATACCTCAGGTCTTTTGTGACCCGGGACATCATTCACTACCCTCCTCCTCTTTCATTTTTTAAAGTTAGATATCAACCTTCTTGGTATTCCTCAATCAATTCATTATAAAGAATATAACAAGAAAAAAATCATAAAATTATAAAAGAATGCCTATTTTTGTATTCATTTTTTGTAAAAATTGTATAGGGTCGCAAACGACCCGAGGTGTGTATAAGTGTACATATAGTTTTCTGCACAACAATAATTGAATCTTAAATGACAGAATGTGCAATTCACCTTTATTCCACAAGGTGGCAATGTCTGATACACAATGATAAAGTGACAACTCATTCAGACAGAAAACGAAATAATACTAACAACATGAATTGGCTCAGTGATTTATTGTAAGTAATGAATGCAATGAAATATGATTGTAACTGTTACTGGATGGATCTGGTGAAGCTGTTAGTGATAGAAATATTGATTTTGAAGATGTTGAAAATGAAATAGTTTTGAGAATACGTTTGAGATCGCGAATGGGCTTATATTCGTGACCTGAAACATAAAACTAGCCTATTATTTGCTGAATTTACTGGGAAATGAGCTCTGACGAGGACAGTGATGATGTCATAAAACATCTGCTCAGAATGAGCCCTTTCAAGCTCCAAAAGGTAACAAAATATGATTTATTTTATTCTTCTGTAATTGTTACTCTAATATCAGAGGAGTTTTATATTATCGCGACAGGTAGAGATCCTTCCATGTTAGATATAGTTCCGGGTCGATAAAGACCCGAATATGTAAGAATGATTGGCGAAACAGTCATGCATTTAAGGGTTAATTAGGGGCCAAGCACCGAAGGTGCTTAGGCACCTATTGTTATTGTTGGCGTTCCGTACGCTTATTATTATTCTTCTTCTTCTTCCGCTCTTGAAGTCTATGGCAGCCCATAGAACCGCTGGCGGGAAAGTTGTGAAATTTGGCACACAGTCAGAGGACAGTCTGACCTTTGTCCATAGCAAATTTGGAGTCTCTAACTCAATCCCTCTAGCGCCACCAGCTGTCCAAAGTTGCACTTATGTTTATGTTAATAACTTTTGAACCATAAGGGCTAGAAACACAATTCTTTTTTCCTCTTATTCCTTGGCTCAAGACGAATCGAACGCACCATAAGACGTCATTTTCCGTCATGAAAATTTTTCCGCCATTTTGAATTTTCTGAAAAACTTACTTTTTCGAACTCCTCCTAGGCCGTTACTCCGATTTTCATGAAAATTGAATCAGATCATCTTCAGACCTTGCTGACAAAAAGTTATGGAATTCAAGTTGATTCCTCAAACCGTTTTCGAAAAACTAACGAACGAATTGTACGTAGTGCTTGCGAAAACAGAAGTAAGGCTGTATCTCCGCAACGCTTTATCGTATTCAGACCAAACTTGGTACATGTCATCACAAGCATGACCTGAGGTACCATGCAGTGTTTCGGCGCAGCGCCACCTACTGGTGCGGAGATATGAAAAATGGGTATTTTTGCTTATAACTTCTGATGGGTTTGTCCAAAAATCATAAATTTGGTCTCGTTGGATTCGGGGAATCATGCCGAGTCGAATGATATCCAATTTTCCCAATTCGGCCATTTTGGCCGTCGGCCATTTTGAATTTTGTGCTAAAATGCTGTATTTTACGAACGCATTAACGTATCTTTACAAAACTTGGTATGGGTCATCAGCACAATGCCCTGAAGGAGACTGAGAAGTTTCGGCACAGCGCCATCTTGTGGTCAAAAGTTAAAACAAAATGTTACAAAAATGCTAATAACCTTTGACTGTATTCACCTATTGTAATGTCACTGGTCACAGTGGATTCCTTGGGTCATGCTGAGAACATAGATATCAAATTTTCCATAGTCAGCTGAACGTCCTGTCCGCCATATTGTTTTTCTTTAAAAACCTACTTTTTCGAACTCCTCCTAGACCGTTGCTCCGATTGTCACCAAAATTGAACCGTATCATCGTCAGACCATGCTGACAAAAAGTTATGGATTTCAAGTCGATACGTCAAATCGTTTTCATATACTGGAGCAACGAATTTGAGTCATGATGCAAAACCCACTCCTGAAGCTGTATCTCTGCACTGCTTTATCATATTTAGACCAAACTTGGTACATGTCATCACAAGCATGACCTGAGGCATCATGCAGTGTTTCGGCGCAGTGCCACCTACTGGAGTGGAGATATGAAAAATGGCTATTTTTGCTTTTAACTTCTAATGGGTTTGACAAAAATTCATACATTTGGTCTCTTTAGATTCGAGGCATCATGCCAAGTCGAATGATATCCAATTTTCTCATATGGGCCATTTTGTTCTTCGGCCATTTTGAAATTTGTGCTAAAATGCTGTATTTTGTGAATGCATTTGTGTATCGTTACGAAACTCGGTATGGGTCATCAGGACAATGCCCTGAAAGTGCTTGAGAAGTTTCAGACCAGCACCACCTTGTGGCCAAAAGTTATAACAAAATGTACAAAAATGTTAATAACTTTTGACTGCATTCACCAATTGTAATGAAACTGGTCTCAGTAGATTCTTTGGGTCATGCTGAGAACATAGATATCAAATTTGCCATAGTCAGCTAAACTTCCTTTCCGCCATATTGTTTTTCTTTAAAAACCTACTTTTTCGAACTCCTCCTAGACCGTTGCTCCGATTGTCACCAAAATTGAACCGTATCATCGTCAGACCATGCTGACAAAAATTTTTGGATTTCAAGTCGATACGTCAAATCGTTTTCATATACTGGAACAACGAATTTGAGTCATGATGCAAAACCCACTCCTGAAGCTGTATCTCTGCACTGCTTTATCATATTTAGACCAAACTTGGTACATGTCATCACAAGCATGACCTGAGGCATCATGCAGTGTTTCAAGCGCAGTGCCACCTACTGGAGTGGAGATATGAAAAATGGCTATTTTTGCTTAGAACTTCTGATGGCTTTGACCAAAAATCATAAATTTGGTCTCGTTGGATTCAGGGAGTCATGCCGAGTCGAATGATATCCAATTTTCTCATATCGGCCATTTTGTTCTTCGGCCATTTTGAAATTTGTGCTAAAATGCTGTATTTTGTGAATGCATTTGTGTATCGTTACGAAACTCGGTATGGGTCATCAGGACAATGCCCTGAAAGTGCTTGAGAAGTTTCAGACCAGCACCACCTTGTGGCCAAAAGTTATAACAAAATGTACAAAAATGTTAATAACTTTTGACTGCATTCACCAATTGTAATGAAACTGGTCTCAGTAGATTCTTTGGGTCATGCTGAGAACATAGATATCAAATTTGCCATAGTCAGCTAAACTTCCTTTCCCCCATATTGTTTTTCTTTAAAAACCTACTTTTTCGAACTCCTCCTAGACCGTTGCTCCGATTTTCACCAAAATTGAACCGTGTCATCTTCAGACGATGCCGACAAAAAGTTATGGATTTCAAGTCGATATGTCAAACCGTTTTTGTATAAATCTTCAGTGCTTTGACATATTGACACCGAACTTTGCAAGTGTCATTGTCACCTCACTCTGACCATACCACAACAATTTGGACACAGCGCCACCTATTGGTCGAAAGTGATGAAGCAGTAAATCCTCATTTTTGATCATTTTTCAGCTCTTTCACATAAAATGATCTTAATAGGTCTTTAATTGTTCACTGCTGCAGTTAGCCTGATGCTCCCAGTCGTGTTGGCTTGCTTCTTGTGCCGTTTTTGTGCTTGGCCCCGTAATTGCTGCTTGCAGCTATATTTTATCTTAAAACCAATCACACATGAAATGGATTAATGATTGGATTTTCACATTTGATATTTTTTTATTTCATTCCAGGTAGAAAATCTTGAGGATATTCAAGTGAAAGAAGTCAAACCCGAAAAAGTCAACTTGGCCAAAGAATCAAATCTTTTTTTGAAAGAGGCAGTGAAAATATCTCAACAAAAGGTAATGGATCTCAAACACTTTATTCATTTTTTTCTATCCCTAACAGTACAGTCTTTATATCTAAATAGAGCACATTGTTCACAAAGATCTCTTTTTGTTATTTTTATGCAGGACTCTGAGTTTATCAGGGTGCATCAGGTTGTTGCCACATCAACATTTAAAATGAAATCCTCTGACCTCTACTTATCAGACCCTTTCCTTCAGTTTCTAAACAGTCTACCACTGGAATATAACTATGCCCTTTACAGACAGATCTTCCAGCTGTTTGGGACACATTATTTCAGCTCTGGGACATTAGGGGGAAAGTATGACCTCCTTTTCCAGTATGATCGAGAAGAACTGAATACCTACGGTAAGCAGACGTTACCATCTGATTGTAAGAACATTAGCACAACAACATTTTGGTCATGTGGAGCTCACCTAACTTTATCTTTCATTGCCAAAATACATTGTAACTGAGCTCTCAAATCAGCTGTGTCTCCTTACAATTCCCAGGTTTGACAGAAGCAGAAATGAACAGTTGTTTTCGTCAGGATTCCACCATCATTGCTATATTCTATAATAGAATATCTCATAGTTCCACCTGTGGGACAAATACATTAAAAACTGAATATAAAGGTAATACATACACAAACTTACTATTAAATCTATTAAATGGCTTATATTTCAAGTTATATAAAGTCAATTTGAAATGCTCTTGTCCACTCCAGGGTCAATTGTAAAAGCATCAGAGAAGTGTATCACATCTGTGCAAGGAGGTAGAGCTGAATTTGCAGCAGCCCTGGCCTGGGAGAAGAGAGGCGTATCGCCAGACAGCACTACATACCAGGACTGGATCAAATCTACAATAGACAATCCAGCTGTTATAGATTTTGAGGTTAGTAGGAGAAACAAACATTTGAAAATGATTAACCTGTCAAATAATCGGGTATATAAAAAACTTTTATTCAAGAGAATTGCAAATGAAATGAAAACGGGAGCACGATATTAATATGGATTTGTCAATGTCCTATCTAGCTTTTG
Organism: Chanodichthys erythropterus; assembly: GCF_024489055.1. NCBI lineage: Eukaryota > Metazoa > Chordata > Actinopteri > Cypriniformes > Xenocyprididae > Chanodichthys > Chanodichthys erythropterus. Next base: position 21,305,720 of record NC_090242.1, on the reverse strand, counting down.
CCTTTAGTAAATTTGGTGCGGGGCTTCCCTTGTGCTGTGACAAAGAGACGCCATTTTCATAAGGCGCTGATGGAGTACCAGACTGAATTTGACTCCTGCAAATGTGCCCCCTGCCCAAACAATGCCCGGCCAGCTCTTTCTGGAACCGAGTGCATTTGTATTTGCCAGACCGGGACCTATGGACCAAACTGCGAGAAACGAGCACCAGACTATACTGCAGGTTCACATGCATTCCTATAAATATCTGTATGTACTCGTGAAAAAAAAAGACGTTTTTAAAAGAAGCCTATTCTGCTCACCAAGGCTTCATTTATTGTCATAAGACAAGACTGAATTTATTAAAGTAATCCCATTCAAAAGTATGTGAACCATTGATTCTCAATACTGTGTGTGGTTACCTGGATGATCCACGACTGTTTGTTTGTTTTGTGATGGTTGTTCATGAGTCTCTTGTTTGTTCTGAGCAGTTAAACTGAGCTCTGTTCTTCAGAAAAATCCTCCAGGTCTTGCAGATTCTTCAGTTTTCAATGATTTTTTGCATATTTGAACCCTTTCCAGCAGTGAATGTATGATTTTGAGATCTGTGTTTTCATACGGAGGACAATTGAGGGACTCAAACACAACTATTAAAAAAGGTTCAAACATTCACTGATGCTCCAGAAGGAAACATGAGGTGGGGTGTGAAAACTTTTGAACAGGATGAAGATGTCCACATTTTTCTTATTTTGTTTAAATATCATTGTTTTTCATTTAGTACTGCCCTTTAGAAGCAACAGAAGATACTTGCATGTTTCCTGGAAGAAAAAATAAGTACAATTTACCTTGATATTTAAATTCAAAATTAATCAGTTAATGCATCATGTTTCCTTCTGGAGCATCAGTGAATGTTTGAACCTTTTTTAATAGTTGTGTTTGAGTCTCTCAATTGTCCTCAGTGTGATAAAATGGATCTCAAAATCATACAGTCCGTGCTAGAGAGAGGGTTAAAATATGCAAAAGATGCTTGAAAACTGAAGAATCCGCATGACCTGGAGTATTTTTTTTTTAAGAATATTGGGCAGTTTAACTGCCCAGAACAAACAAGCGACTCATGAACAACGATTCACAAAACAAACAAAAAAACAGTCGTAGATCATCCAGGTATCGACACAGTATTAAAGGAACACTCCACTTTTTTTGAAAACAGGCTCATTTTCCAACTCCCCTAGAGTTAAACAGTAGAGTTTCACCGTTTTCGAATCCATTCAGCCAATCTCCGGTTCTGGCGGTACCACTTTTAGCATAGCTTAGCATAGTTCATTGAATCTGATTAGACCGTTAGCATCGCGAAGTTCATTGATTATTACGCCTGAATGAGAGTATAGTTCCTAGCCATATCAGCCTAGAAAATCACAACTTTTCATTTTCTGTCGGTCTTAGTACACGATTTAACTACAGAAGAGTCAAGTTTTAAATAGGAAAAATATCAAAACTCGTTGGTCATTTTTAAGCGCGATGCTAACGGTCTAATCAGATTCAATGAACTATGCTAAGCTATGCTAAAAGTGGTACCGCCAGAACCGGAGATCGGCTGAATGGATTTGAAAACGGTAAAACTCAACTGTTTAACTCTAGGGGAGTTGGAAAATGAGCCTATTTTTAAAACAAGTGGAGTGTTCCTTTAAGAATCAATGGTTCACATACTTTTGAATAAGGCTATTTTAATAAATTCAGCTATTTTTTTTTCTTGTGGACTATATGTAAACATCTTTTATCTAAAATATCTTACTCAGGACAGTACTAAATAAAAATAACATGCATTTTGTATGATCTCTCATTAAATATATAATGATAATAATAGTATTAATTATATAAAAAAAATGTCATAGATGAAGTTGATGGGCGCTGGAGCTGCTGGAGCTCTTGGAGTACTTGTGACGCCACCTTGAAAAAGCATCGCTCTCGTACCTGTAACAACCCTGCACCCCAGCGGGGCGGCAGACCCTGCCAGGGCCCTGAGAAGCAGGAGGAGGAGTGTACCATCTCTATTTTCCAGGAGTAAGTGCCCTCTCTTATCTATAGATTACAGAAGACATATCGGTGGAGTCGGAATGCTGTCATTGGCATGCATTCACTAAACATTTGTTCAATGTTGATGAATCTGTATTGTTTTAAATGAAGGAGCTTGTGCCCAGAGCTAGCAATTTGCATACAGTCATACAGTCTCACGGTTCTCTTTTACTCACTTGCGCTCTCTTGCACACACTCTTTCCTGCAGAGCATGTTTCAAAAAGTAATTTACAAAACCAGTTAAACATGTCAAACTGTTTTTATATAGACCAAGACAACATGTGATCATGTTTCAAAACTTTGCCAACTGTGGATATGCCTATCATTATTTACATGCTGTCGTTATTTACTCACCTAACCTAAATGACTATATATTTTTTTAGGAATGTCAGTACCAAACAGTTTTGGTTCCCATTGACTATTATATTTTTGAAGTGGAAATGAAGTGACGTGTAGCCAAGTATGGTGTCTCGGAATTTGTGCTCTGCATTTCACCCATCCAAGTGCACACACACGGCAGTGAGTATTGAACACACACACACACAGAGCAGTGTGTGGGCATTTTTGCTGCGGTGCCCAGGGAGTGATTGTTGGGTTAGGTGCTGTTCATTTTCTCCCTCCACCTACATTCCTTGCCAGTACTGAAACTTGAACCCACGACCTTTGGGTTACAAGTCTGAATCTCTAACCAATAGGCCACAGCATATTTATGACCATAAAATGAAAGTCAATGGGACCCAAATCTGTTTGGTTACCAACATTCTGAAGAGAAAGAAGAAAAAGTCAAACAGGTTTGAAACAACTTGGGGGTGAGTAAATTATGACAGAATTTTCACTTTTGGGTGAACTATCCCTGTGAAATTACTATTAATTAATATATGACTTAACCAGGTTTTCTGCGTATATGTAGTTTCAGCTGCTTTAAAATTTTATTGTGAATGTATAAATTTGAATACATTTTAACTTACTAATGAAACACAATTTCTGCATGAATAAATATTCATAAATGTATGGTTAATAAAAATGACATGTGAGACATTGTTCGTGTTTGTGTCTTTCACAGGCAAAATGTGTGCATTAATGATGATGACTTTGTGACTGAAGGGTCCCATGAGAGCCAGCTGCCCCCCGGAGCTTCTGGCTGTCCAAAACCCCGTCCACCTGCCAATAGCCACCTGAGAGTGAGGGGACACAAGAGCCAAAACTTTTACATTGCTTCTTCTCCTGTTGCTTTCTATTCCACTAACAAATTCCCTCTAATTCCAGATCAACAAACGCCAATACGATTATGGAGATCATGAGGAGTTTGTTTGCTTTACTGGTTTTGAGCTGGATGGATACCAGCTCATTCATTGTTTGCAGGATGGCACTTGGGAGAAGCCCAAAGGACGGTGCATTAGTAAGCCACAGAAATGCTGATATAATATCAGAACAACTCAATTTATGATCCGAAATTTTGTCCCTTGCTGTTTTTACTCCATATTTTTCCCTGTCATTCCAGAAAATGTTTGCTCCAAACCCACAGTACCTGACGCTATAGAGATATACCCAGACAAAATGGAGTATAAAGTAGGAAGTGGCATCATGCTGACCTGCTCAGAAAGTGGCATGAGTCCCTCAGGGCATCAGTCTTACTCTTGTGGGAAGAGTCTTGTCTGGGAGCCAAGCATTCCTCAGGACATACACTGCAAGATTGGTACTTTCACAGAATAAAAATTCATAGGATTCACAAAATCCGGTTAATCAATTAATTGATTAAATCAATTAAACATATTTTTCCACAGATAAACCTTTTGTACCAGACAGCAACTGTAAACCCGGAGAGATAAATGATGGGACTAAATGCATCTGCATGTCCAAAGAGAGATGCAGGTATGTGATAGTTTCATTTTGTTGAGTGTTTCAGTGCTGCGTTCCATTTACTTTAGAGGAGGGATGTCAAAGCTGGGAATGACGTCAATCCCGAGTTGACTGCATTGAAGTACACTGGTCAGAAACATAAGATGGACATAAAAACATAAAAAAGCGGTATTTTGCAAATAGATGTTGGATAGTACTATGTGCATCACGGAGTTTATTGAGACACAGACAAACAGAAATGTTAATAAACAATATATTACTATTTCACTACGGTTGATGTGCTGCCATATTGGATTCTGAAGTCGGGGTTGGTGCACTCCCCACATTCTTTCTGACTTCTAAGGACAATTGAAACGGATGAAGTTTTGTGGATGAACAATTTGTATATATGCTGTGGTCTGTTGGGAAATTTGACCATTAAGCACCATGTTTTTGTGTATCCTGCAGAAATTACAGAACAGACCTATGCATTTTTGACGCAGACAAAGAGACTGCCATTATGATGTCCCTCTGTGCTTTTCATGCTGACCGTTGTCATGGAGACAGATTATACTTTATGAATAAAGGGCCGTGCAAAACTGACGCAGACAGTCTGGATTGGGCCAAATTCAGGGCCAGTGTATCCAAGCAGAGCTCAGTGCAGGAGCCCTGCGGTTCAGACACCTGTTACGAGTGGGAGACCTGCACAGGTACAGATTTTATCACGAACCCTTATGTAATATATCCTTTCAGCAGCAAAGCATCTTTGATTTGTATTCAATTGAATTAATTCAATACTTTTTCAATGTTTTTTCTTCTTAGTGTCAAATACATGTGAGTGCAAAATCCCCAGAGATTGTTCAAAGGATGGGAAGCAAATGTACTGCCTGAAAATTGTGAGAACGCAAAGCACACGGAGCATGAATCTCTGCTTCATGGCTGCCATGAAGTGCAGCAAGATAGAGTTTGAGCTTCTGTATGAAGGTCCTTGTGCAAGTTCTTAAGCGTGCACCAATGTTGCTGTAGAAATTCACAGATTTGCACCTATTATTGATTTGTACAGAAACGCATTGATGTTTTATAGTCACTCACAGCATGCTATGCAGTAATATTTTGTGCATTAGAGTAATCTGGATATTGATGTGGAACAGCGCAATAAAATTTTATCACACATTCAGATTTTTTTTAATTTAAATGCTCTTTCATCTGAAGTGTTTTTTCAACTGTTGTTCAGCATGTGCAGAAACAACTATAAGTAAGCCATTTGTATGTTGATTACCTCAACCTGTAACTGTGGTGGCTTTGCTGTTTGTCACATTGCCCACAATTTAAGAACATTTTAGTAATGAATGTACACTTATTTACAATATTTATTTGAATACTGAAAACATGACTTTTATATACACATTACAATAAAAACATAATACAGTTGGAAAAAACAACTGATAAAAAAGTTATGTCTGACAGTCTCCAATTTTGAGTACTGTGATATCTTTCCCTTGGCATCTCCAAGCCCCCGCCTCACACTCTGAAATCATCTGAGGAGCCCCGCCCTTTAGAGAGACACACAGGTGGGCGGAGTCATCTGAGCAGTCATCAGGATCTATGCATTTACATTTAAAACCTGGGGATACATTTACACATACAGTTTTACATATACATTTATGCATTTGGCACACAATTTATCCAAAGCATCAATCAATCAATCAATCAATCCATCAACCAATCAATCAATCTTGTTGCATTTAAGAAAAAAAAAAAAAAAAAAAATATATATATATATATATATATATATATATATATATATATATATATATTATTATTTTTTTTTTCTTAAATGCAACAAGATTGATTGATTGGTTGATTGATGCTTTGGATAAATTGTCAGCATTACTCTGAAGATCAAAATCTTGGAAATTAATAGTATATAATAATATAATAGTAAGGAAATTGATTTGTTTTCATAGAACATGCATATTAGAGTACTTATGCACATTAATGGTATTAATGGCACATTTTGTGTATTTTTAATCTTTTTAGAATTATTAGAACTGCACAACAAATGAGTCTCATATAAAAATAGGTAAAAAAAGGTTTTGATTTTTATAAAGAGCATACCATCACATGTCTCCCACTGATGGCAGTCCTGACAGGATGTGAATTTGGTTTCTGGCCAACTGCATGCACTATCCTGTAGCAAAGAAAACGTTTGCCCCAGACACTGGAAGGCCCCGAGCTGGCAGATGCTCATTCTGTTCACCCGACCAGGACGCACAGAGGCACACACATGGAGTGACGCCCTGGTCAACGCCATATAGAGATTTCACATTAATGAAAGCTGCTTTTATGTATGGTCATTAATACTTTTTGTATTCAATACCACACCTAATAAACTTACTTGCATTCGTATGGCATTTTGCAAACACACTGACTCTTTGCCTGTTTTTCCCACGGTTTGCAGAATAGGCTTGGTTGGGTGGGCACTGCTTCCACTATTCAGAAATATAATGTAAGCAATTATTGAAGCCAAGTACCTGATTGGTATTTAATAGGACCCTACAGCATACCTGGGTTGCATTGGACAGTCTCAGGTGATGGATACCAGCTGAGGCCAAGACGGCACATGATTTCTGCTTCGCCTTCTTTCTGCATCCCACTTGGGCATGACAAGGTCACACTCTCTCCAATCAGATAAGCTTGTTTTGAGGGTCTGGCAATGACATTACTCAGAACAGCTGGGGGATCACATGCTGTTTCTGGTGAATATACAATGATAAGAAAAATGCATTATTGTAATTGTCTAATTATTACCCAGATGTACAATAAAAGAGGATACTCAAGCTATTTAGAGGGCAAGTAATCTCCAATCACCACCTTGACAACTGCATTGCAGTGTTATAGCACCACTCAAAACACTTTATAATCACTATAATTTTACACATTTTCTTTGTTGTATAGTTTAATTAATTACTTTTGCACTCCATGGGCGACATCTTCCAGGTCAGGTTCTCTGTACATTCAGCAATTGGATTGCCAATGTGATCATGTCCATCTGCACAGGTATACTCAATCTTTCTGCCCACTGGATAGATGTCTTTTGGGTCCTGAATACATAAATGGTTAATATTTAAAACACATGCCTGTTGCAAGTTTTGTTTGCAATGCTATTTCATGCATTCTGACTTATTTACCCTGTTGAAGAGTTGGATTCTCATGCTAAACATGGCCAAAACACAAGTTGGACGTATGACGGAGTATTTCTGAGCCAAATGACTACTTTCGGTTTCAGTACAGGATTCGGAGAGTTTATTTCTAGTATGGCCCTTTATCACTCATATTATAATAAAAGGCGGAATTCCTTGTATAGGCACTTCTCCCTGATAAGCGTGCACACACACATCACCCAGAGCAAGAGCAAGAGCACACCCATCAACGCGCTTCGTTCGGGATACAAAATCTGAGAGATTGTGTCTCAATTCAGGAGCTGCACCCTTTGAAGGCTGCATACATCATTGAGGCAGTCTAATTAAAGAAAAATAAGTGTTAGATTGCAACGTAAGAAAGAAATTACAGTATTTTACACCTGTGAATTCACAATGAATATTAGTCAATTTTATTATGGTTACTCTTCTTAAATAAGACATCCTTGATGAAGTATTCAGCCTTCAAATGTGGATGAAGTTTGTTTTTCCAGGGCAGCAGCTGAGTTGCACATGTATGTTTGTTTGTTCCCGGGATTTCGGTGATGAATACTCTGTAAACAAGTCCCAGCGCTGGATTTGCAGATCACGGCTGGTGAGTAAGGCTGCATCAGATGTCTGTGTTTTGTTGGCAATCGGTGCGCAAGTGCATATAATGTAAACAACACAAACATTTTTGTTCCCTTTTTATTTATAATGATGTCGCAGCTAGCAGACATCGCAGAAGCGGCACACACTCGTGACTCTTTAGCTCCGCCCACAGCACTGATGGCAGATCTCCAGGATCTCAGCTTTTTTCTGACAGACTCGGTTTAGCGTATCTATCTTTTATAAATATGACAAAACTAAAGACTTTTTGGAGATATGAAGGATGAATTGTTACTCTTTATGTACTCAAGATTAACATTAGATTGGCAGAAACTGTGTGTGATTAGAAACTGTGCCCCCCCTTTTATGTGCACTCCTCAATTTGGAGACACTTACCAAAACAAATCCATTTGTCAAAGGCGGTGGCGTTTTACATGTCTTAACTGGTGTCAATGTGGGATCAAAGCATTGGGGCTCCATTGTTCTAGAGTATGAAAAAATGGCATGAGTTCTGGTGTGCACAAAATAAAACTGAAAAAAGGGATAAATCCATAAATTCTCATTCTCACTTGACGTGGTCAAAATCAGGGTCCTCACAGTTTTTCCGCTCTATGGTCTCTCCTATGCAATTCCTGCCTCCATTTCTTGGATCAGGATTATTACATGAACGAGTCCTTGACTTCTGACCTCGAGAGCAGCTACTCCAGGCAGACCAACAGCTCCAGCGTCCTTCAATCACTCCTATAAAGCATGACCAGTTTGACATATTTGAGACAAGATGAACAAGCTTGTTACATTAATCAAATTAACTTTAAGGTGCACTAACATTAAAGGTGCCCTAGAACTTTAAAAAAAGATGTAATATAAGTTTAAGGTGTCCCCTGAATGTGTCTGTGAAGTTTCAGCTCAAAATACCCCATAGATTTTTTTTAATTCATTTTTTTAACTGCCTATTTTGGGGCATCAATGAGCCGATTCAGGGCTACTGCCCCTTTAATTGTCCTGCTCCACCCCCACGGAGCTCGTGCTTGCCTTGAACAGTGCATAAACAAAGTTTACACAGCTAATATAACCCTCAAATGGATCTTTACAAAGCGTTTGTCATGTATGCAGCATGTATGCGTCGGATTATGTGAGTATTGTATACTGTTATATTGTTTACATTTGATTTTGAATGGATTTGAGGCTGTGCTCTGTGGCTAACGGCTAATGCTACACTGTTGGAGAGATTTATAAAGAATGAAGTTGTGTTTATGCATTATACAGACTGCAAGTGTTTAATAACGAAAATAGCGACGGCTCTTGTCTCTGTGAATACAGTAAGAAACGATGGTAACTAACCACATTTAACAGTATTAGCAACATGCTAATGAAACATTTAGAAAGACAGTTTACAAATATCACTAAAAATATCATGATATCATGGATCATGTCAGTTATTATTGCTCCATCTGCCATTTTTCGCTATTGTTCTTGCTTGCTTACCTAGTCTGATGATTCAGCTGTGCAGATCCAGACGTTCTGCCCTTGTCTAATGCCTTCCATAATGTTGGGAACATGGGCTGGCATATGCAAATATTGGGGGCGTACACCCCGACTTGATGGATTTATTCAAACAGTCATTATATAGGCTATTGAAGAACATTAAAAATTATAATTAATATGTAATATGGTGCATACATTTAGCTAAATGCTCCTCTCAAGAGTTCATTTTTGGTCACGAGTTTATGGTCACTGAATATTGAAATTTGTTCTGAGGTAACATTACAGGCATGAAAACGGGTCAGGGGTGAAAAAGGGGAGAAGGATATTACCCCTCTAGGGGGGTCCGGGCGCATGCTCCCCCGGAAGAAAAAATTTAATATTCCACATTTTAAAGCATCAATCTGATGCATTTTGAGATGCTTTTTTTTTGCCAACCTGGGGAGAGCTGGAGAAACTTAACTTCAGCCATGAGTCAAAAATGATTATGGCCTCCTTACTAAGTATTATGCAAGCCATTTCATGCCAGCCTGTCACTGGGTCTAACATTTACAGTATATTTGGGGGAAGAACCTAACGCTATGATTGGTCGAACTCTTCTTCTTTTGCTGTTGCTTGATTTGAGGACTGCGCGTGCACAGAGGCGTCATCAGGTTTTTGCGTAGTTTAGAGTTACAAATCGTACCAGCGTACTTTGAAGTCAAAATGCGTATCCGCTACGTAAATTGTGTACAGGTTGGCAGGTCTGCTTATTAGAACAGTGGACCACTTTACCTTCTGCCTTGTCAGTCCCCTCACCTCAAAATCTAACTCCTCAAAAACGGTAGCATTAGCTAATAGATTTCCACCGGAGCTTTAGCTAGCTGGCTAACGTTGTGTTCTCTCCTACTGTGTTCAATGACTCAATTCATCAAGCTGTAGCTAACGTTAGCTAAGTCTATGTCAACAGAGCTCCTGGGTAACTTATATACCAGAAAATATTAAAATTATTGAAACCATTCAGGGCTCAACGCTAAGGATTTTTTCTGCTGGCCCAGTTGAGCCAGTAGTTCAAATTTTTACTTGACCCGCCGAAATTTTCCGGGCCCCACAACAAAAAAATTAATAAAAGTAAAAGACAAGAAAATGGGCCTATAAAATAAGCATAGTTATTGTTTTCATTGTTTTTGATAAATTTAACCTCAATACATAAGGTTATGACACCAAAAGCTACTAGATTTATTTTAAATATTATTAAACAAATAAACAGTAAGTAGTAAAATAGTAACAAATAATCAAATTACGAGTAATAGCACAAATAAATACAACAGAACAAACATATAAATGAAATGGTGCTTTTCAAGTTTTTCATGTAGGTTTAAACAGAAGATTTTCAGGTACAGAAATTGTAATCTAATGTATAACTATAGAATATATAACTTTATTAAAGTTAATCAAGAGCAGTTGCAGAGGCATTAAAATGTTTTTAATGTTCAAAATATAAAACGTTAAATACTGTTATTTAAAATTTTTAAAAATGAAGACACTTTAAATGTGAAATTTAGCCAGTAGGTGGCAGCGAATCACTGTTAATGAGCGAATCATTGAGATTCAACCGATTCATTCAAGCGGCTGATTCATTCAGGAAGTGTTGCTCAGAGACGCAAAACAATTCTGTGGACTTTGGAACTATTTTCGTTGGTGAAATACAGCGAAACAGAAGATTTGGTGTCTAAAATGTAAGTCACTTGATATTAAGTTCTTGTTCATTAAATTGTATGCTGAATAAAATCAATCTCACATTTGTAATCATGCTAATATTTGGAGAAAAACGGAGCTCTTTGTGTAATATTGATTAACTTTATATTAAATATATACAGGGCCATTTTTGCCCCTTATCTTGAATTTTGGGGGCATTTTAATAGATTGAATCACGCAGTGAAAGCGTACACTTTAACAGTAGGTAACAATAACTATGCTGTGTCTAGTAACATAAGACTGTTTTTGTAAAGTGAAGGATATACTCGATAATTTCAGATCGTTAAATCAACAATTAGCCTACGATATTATAGGCGATAACGCACACCCTACAGCACTGGCCCGATCGGGCAAGTGACCGGTGCGTCTACTGTCCCGAGCGTCGTTCACACTGGCCCCGGGCCATCGGGCAGTCCTGTCGAGCCCTGCTATCACTCACCAAATACAGTCAGGTAAATCGCCGAGGCCAGGAGTGCTTTCAGCTTCTGATGGTGGTCTGTGATGCAAGGCCCTTCGCGTTAATATTTCCATGCACTCGAGCGCCCTTCTGGCACGCGCATCTGTTAACAGTTCACTGAATCGCAGGTCGCAGTCATAGGTCGCAGTTCACCGATTTTCATGCCTGAACATTAGCCTAAATTTGACGTTACGTGACATTGTTTACAAGCTGTTATTAACGTCTTTCCGCAGTTGAAACACCGATTATGCGAATACACAAGACATGATATGGATTTCATTAAGTTGTTCTGTATCTTTTAACATACCTTTAGAAGTTCATTCATGTTTATTCAACTCTGAAACTGGTATGAAAACGGAGTAGAGGGTCAGTTCATGTGTGCTTTACGCTACCGCTTCTTTTGAACTGATAAGGCGTTAACGTACACATCAAAGAGCGCCAAAACGGTATTTATGTTTTTTTTTTTCGTTGTAAAATGGGCAGAATTTAAAATATGAAACTTTGTTTCATGTCAAAAGCAACAAACCACAAATCTTATTGTGATTTATTGGATGGTTACGTATCCTTGTGCTTTTTTAAGTGGGTATACGGAAATCCTTGATCTTTCCTAGTGGGTATCGGCGTATACCTGCGTATCACGTAGACTACACCACTGGTTGCGATTCATTGTGGGAATTAATGAGTGGCCATGATAACATCCACTATGGTTTTGGACACTACAAATGGCTGTCACCTCAAATAGTGCCCTATTTAAAGGTGCCCTAGAACTTTTTTTAAAAAGATGTAATATAAGTCTAAGGTGTCCCCTGAATGTGTCTGTGAAGTTTCAGCTCAAAATACCCCATAGATTTTTTTTAATTCATTTTTTTAACTGCCTATTTTGGGGCATCATTAGAAATGAGCCGATTCAGGGTGTGTGGCCCTTTAAATCTGGTGCTCCATGCCCCAAGAGCTCACCCTTGCCTTAAACAACATAAAAAAAGTTCAAACAGCTAATATAACCATCAAAATGGATCTTTACAAAGTGTTCGTCATGCAGCATGTCTAATCGAGTAAGTACAGTGTTTATTTTGAGGTTTACATTTGATTCTGAATGAGTTTGATAGTGCTCTGTGGCTAAAGCTAACATTACACATTGTTGGAGAGATTTATAAAGAATGAAATTGTGTTTATGAATTATACAGACTGCAAGTGTTTAAAAATGAAAATAGCGACGGCTCTTGTCTCCGTGAATACAGTAAGAAATGATGGTAACTTTAACCACATTTAACAGTACATTAGCAACATGCTAACGAAACATTTAGAAAGACAATTTACAAATATCACTAAAAATATCATGTTATCATGGATCATGTCAGTTATTATTGCTCCATCTGCCATTTTTTGCTGTTGTCCTTGCTTGCTTACCTAGTCTGTTGATTCAGCTCTGCACAGATCCAGACGTTCTGCCCTTGTCTAATGCCTTTCATAATGTTGGGAACATGAGCTGGCATATGCAAATATTGGGGGTGTACATATTAATGATCCCGACTGTTACGTAACAGTCGGTGTTATGTTGAGATTCGCCTGTTTTTCGGACGTCTTTTAAACAAATGAGATTTATATAAGAAGGAGAAAACAATGGAGTTTGAGACTCACTGTATGTCATTTCCATGTACTGAACTCTTTTTATTTGACTATGCCAAGATAAATTCAATTTTTCATTCGAGGGCACCTTTAATATTTTTACAGAAAATGTGCTCTCTTGGTGAACAAGCTTTAGTAAACATGCAAACAGTGTAGTCTGATACCTGAACAAATTACTTTTGGTCTGGTTCTTTTAAATGAATCAAAATCACACAGTATGACTAGCATAGTCTGATTCAGGTAAAGGATTATCAGGCGGTTCTTTTTAGTGAATCAGAAACATACACACAGATCAGTGGGTGTGTCTCAATCAGCTCCCTAGCTTCCAGTGTCGAGAATACGTATATCCCAAGACAGCACCATAGTGTGGCCCAGATCCGGCCCACATCTGGTAAATGTGGATTACAGGTGGACAACATGTGGGCCGGATCTGGGCCGACACTACATTGCTGTCTGGGCATGTTCTGTACATGAATTCAGGCACTTCAGGACTGTGAGGACCCTGGGGCCTGGGACACTGATGACTCTTTTTCCAGCGACATGACAACATCCTCACTGTACAACATCACTACTGGTATTTAGCTATATTATGTTCATTACCTGTCTAGTGATGTATGTTTATGCTGAAATATAATTAATGGTTTGTATTTAAAAAAAAAACACATGTCATTATTTGTGAGTTGGCTCTTATGTTTCACGGTTCAGAACTTCCCTTAAGGGAACAATGGCTCTGTTCGAAATAGCCCTACCCTCATTCCCTATTTCCTACATTACTCCACTAATAAAGTCCACTTGAAGGAGTGAATGAAAACAACTGAGTGAATTCAGACACTGAGTGTGCTGGAAGGACTGCCGCTTGAGCATATAGTTTGTGCTTGCTGTTTAATAATCATTTGAAACTTGGCAAACTGGCAGCTCTAGTAGTAATGAAAAGATTTATCTTGGACTCTGTAGCATGTATTAACTTTAATTAAACTATTTAATAATCAATTAAAAGGGAATTTATTCCGTCATGACTTTACGCTGTAGCCACAATGGACCACAGGTTTAGATAGTGGATGGATGTTTCAGCTGCGGACGCCATATTTTGGTGCGCGGAATTCATGGACGCGCGACACTCACAGTGCACTGTGGGTATTCTCTTGCTTTGTACATTGGTTGTACACTCATTATTGCTGTGCATTGTGGGAATTAATGAGTGGCCATGATAACATCCACTATGGTTTTGGACACCACTACAAATGGCTGTCCCCTCAAATAGTGCCCTATTTAAAGGTGCCCTAGAACTTTTTTTAAAAAGATGTAATATAAGTCTAAGGTGTCCCCTGAATGTGTCTGTGAAGTTTCAGCTCAAAATACCCCATAGATTTTTTTTAATTCATTTTTTTAACAGCCTATTTTGGGGCATCATTAGAAATGAGCCGATTCAGGGTGTGTGGCCCTTTAAATCTGGTGCTCCATGCCCCAAGAGCTCACCCTTGCCTTAAACAACATAAAAAAAGTTCAAACAGCTAATATAACCCTCAAATGGATCTTTACAAAGCGTTTGTCATGTATGCGGCATGCATGCGTCGGATTATGTGAGTATTGTATACTGTTATATTGTTTACATTTGATTTTGAATGGATTTGAGGCTGTACTCCATGGCTAACGGCTAATGCTACACTGTTGGAGAGATTTATAAAGAATGAAGATGTGTTTATGAATTATACAGACTGCAAGTGTTTAAAAATGAAAATAGCGACGGCTCTTGTCTCCGTGAATACAGTAAGAAATGATGGTAACTTTAACCACATTTAACAGTACATTAGCAACATGCTAACGAAACATTTAGAAAGACAATTTACAAATATCACTAAAAATATCATGTTATCATGGATCATGTCAGTTATTATTGCTCCATCTGCCATTTTTTGCTGTTGTCCTTGCTTGCTTACCTAGTCTGTTGATTCAGCTCTGCACAGATCCAGACGTTCTGCCCTTGTCTAATGCCTTTCATAATGTTGGGAACATGAGCTGGCATATGCAAATATTGGGGGTGTACATATTAATGATCCCGACTGTTACGTAACAGTCGGTGTTATGTTGAGATTCGCCTGTTCTTCAAAGGTCTTTTAAACAAATGAAATTTATATAAGAAGGAGGAAACAATGGAGTTTGAGACTCACTGTATGTCAATTCCATGTACTGAACTCTTGTTATTTAACTATGGTGATACATTTTTGAATCTAGGGCACCTTTAAGGATATAGGGGGCGATTTCGGACACAGCCAATGTGAGCATCGATGCTCCCTGGTTTTCATGGTGCATTGTGGGACTTTTTAGGGAACCAACTTGTCAGTGCACTGATAGGAATTTGCGATTGAGATAGCCCTTAAAATGGCCGACTCCCTGATCAGTGCCCTGATTACTGAACTGTGGAGCTGACTGAGACACGCCCAGTTAGTCTGTCAGATTCCCGAAAGAATGACTCTCATGAGCTGGTTCTTTCTTACTGAATCAACAAACATACAACACACCCAGTGTAGCCTGATACCTGAACAAATGACTTCTTTTGAGTCCTTTTTTTTGTGAATTAAAAACAAAAAGTGGGTCTGATACTTGAATGAATGAGTCTTATCAGCATGTTATTTTAATGAATAGTTAAAAAAGACAAGTCACCGGTTTGAATCAGTCCAACGAGAGCGATTAGAGAGCAGACGACTCTGTATGCTTTTGAATTGTTCTCACAGTACTTTGATGTCATACACCGATCGGCAGGGCCACTTCTAGACGAACACACATGAATACTTCACTGAACGGGATCAATCAGAGTGGCTTCTGAATCAACATCTGACTCACTTACTGAACTGCAAGTTTGAATCTTGTTTTCAGAGATGTCCGTACCGAAATTATTTTTTTTTGTCCATAGCATTACTGACTGATCTTTTGATTTACAACGATATACATTTGAATGTTTGTTTGTAATTATAAATCAACAAATTCCTACCTGGTTGTTCTCCAAGAACATGGCCGTTCTGGCAGGCATTACCACTGGTGCCCGGCCTGCAAACACAGGTGCACACACCTTCAGTGAGCACAGCCATACCATTGTTCTGACACGGACTGCAGTGACAGGGGCTCTGCTCCTCCAGATAGGCCTCCAGTGCCCTCTTTAGGTGGATTTTCTTCAGCCCGGCACATGGCACCTCTTTGACCAGTTCATACAGTGGCCGCAACTAGGAATATAACACCATGCTGTAAATGCTTCTCTATACTTACTCTATACTTTTGAGTACATCTCTGTTTCTAGGCATATGTTTTTGATGTCTTAATTCTGACATACCTTCTGTTTTATTACTTTAGGGAACTCCTTCACTGATCCAGCCCATTTGGAATACATCTGTTTGTTATTGTCAGGGTTTTCCAAGTCTAAGAGACTAAGGCCAGCGATATAAGCGGTATGTCCTCCGATAATGTCTGTTTTTACTGGCATCTTTTGATTTTTGTTCTCTGGAAAACAATTAAAAGGGTGTGCAGCAAAATCTATCAGGTCATAACGGTCAAATCTGGTATTTAAATATACATTTAGTGACAAAGACTTAATCAAAGAATCAGTCATTTGGACTAACCACTGAAACTCTCAATTGTCTTCATCAGTTTTACACACTTGGTTGTTTTCTTTTTATAGAAAAGACGTCGCTTCACACGTGTAATACACTGATGGAAATCAATGTCTGTTCTACCTGCATTAAAAGAAAATATATTAAACTAAATGAAACAATTAAACATACACAAATGCCCCCTATAAAGGCCTTTGACTTGCTAAAAAGTATAAATTATCAATTAAATGATAGAATTAAATGATAGTATATTGTGTGCAACAGGTTTTTCAGCAAAGTTTTAGACAAATATCAAATATTGATACCATTCAATTTTACAGCTCCCAGACTACCAAAGTACCAAAGCCTACTGTATTCGCTTTATAGGGTTAATAGGGACTAGTCTGGGAACTTTAAAATTGAATGGTGATTCTGCTGTCCATCAAACAAAACCTGGGCTGAAGCATGCAAGAAATGGATTGGACTGACAAATAAACTTGTTTGTATTGAAGACCATTAAAGATCATTCTGGTACAATTTAACCCCTGCCCAAATAGTTTACATTCCCTTATAGAATATCACAATTAAATATTAACAGAGAAAAATGTTTAACACATACTCATCTCCATCATATAATTTGCATCCAGCTCCAGCAAGGCCCGATACTGGCCACCCAGAGAGCCCTCTTCCATGTAGTGGGTACCGTAACGCTGTATAAAGAATCGATAGGCTGATGGGTCATATGTGCTGGGCAGGGCCGACAGATCCTTCCAGAAGTCTTCAGATAGAGGAAGGTACGCAGGAGCATTGTTCTGGAACTGAGCCACCTCTACCTCATTTCTTATTATCAGCAAGTGATAGGTCTTTGAGACAGAAAGAAAGAACAGCATTTAAAATATAATAAAATATTTTTAGCAGACACCTTATAATGTACTGAATCTCTCTTTACTTTGTCCTGTTTCAGTTCGTTATGAAAGGTTTTATGATCGTGACCTCCCCTGATTCTCTTTCTTTCCTCTTCATGCCTCATGTAGGACCAGGAACTGTCATAGTACTCTTCACTGAAATCATTTTCTACCCTGACCTGAAAGGAAATGATAGAAACTGTTAGTTATTAAAACGGCAAATATATCATTATAACTTTAGATATTGGCCAAAAATGAATTTTGTACTTGAAAACTATATCTGAGTAGACTTTGTGGAAGTCTGTAGAAATCTCTATGGTCTCCACTGAAGATTTTCCTGCACTGCCCACCAAAGGTACGAGTGTTGATAACACCGGCTCTCAGCTCACCCGTCAACACATCAAACCTATTGGATGCCAAATATCATATAAGGAAATATTGGGTTGCTATACTGCATTATAAGGTGCTTCTCAATTGGAAGGCTGCATATCTCGGCAGCCACGCCATCAAACTCCTTCAAAGGACGTCTTTGAAGACAGTCTTCATTTCGCGTCCTTCATTCAGCCGGTTTGCTAAATTTTCTATATATTGTAATCATTATATTCACAATTTGTAATAATTACTTTAATGAGCTCATTGTTTCTGCCTAAAATTAATACGTTAGCTAACTTAGTGATTTGTATTATCTTAAAACTGTACATTTCTGAAATATGGACATTATTGGACACAGTCACCTCTGATTTCACTTTAAATTGTAATGTAGATGCATGCATTTTCTGTAAAGCTGCTTTGAAATTATATGTATTGTCAATA
This sequence comes from Chanodichthys erythropterus, assembly GCF_024489055.1. Taxonomy (NCBI): domain Eukaryota; kingdom Metazoa; phylum Chordata; class Actinopteri; order Cypriniformes; family Xenocyprididae; genus Chanodichthys; species Chanodichthys erythropterus. The sequence goes on along the minus strand of NC_090242.1, from coordinate 21,287,443 downwards.
AATATGAATTGAATTGAAGGATCCTTCATGTCCTCCAATCATGTAAACCACTGGAAGACCGGATGACTGGACTAGGAAGGACACAGCCTCACTAGGATGCAGCCTTCTGTTAGAGAAGCACCCTAAATTATACGAAACGTAAAATGTGTATTTTACCCTCTTCCTGTGAGGTCAGAGTTGGGCGGTGGCTTTTGCTCATTACACACTATAGTGCCACTGCCACTACAGCGCTGCTCATCTAAACCATCTTCACAGTCATGATCCCCATTGCACAAAAGAGATGGATTGATGCACTGACCTATAAGCAAACCAGCAATGAAAACTGTAAACTGACTGGACATTTGTCTAAACAAATTCAATATCACAATCAGAAGTGACTTACCAGATGTGCAGCGAAACCTGTTTCCACATCCTGTCCGAAGAGGGCAGCTTTTCTTTGGAAAACAGGATTGTTTCTGTATGGCCTCGCCTGTACAAGTGCTGCCACCAAACTGAGGGAATGTTTCTACATGACGCCATCGAACCTGAGGGAAAACCCCATTAGGAGGTCAGTCATTCAGTTGTGGTCAGTAGCAATATTCTTTAAAACTGCTTTAAACACAGCTCTGTTACCTGTGTCTTGGTACAGCCGTCACACTCTGACCAGTCCCCATACGGTCCCCACCTGCAGTTTACCGGCTGCTCACACCTTGCATAACAAACGTCTGACAAGTTAATAGATGCAAAATGTCCAGCATTATTTCTTAAAAACCGCAAAAAAAGTTTGCATGCAGCACTCACCAAATATAAGGCAGAAACGTGACCAGAGCTAATAAAACAGCTGGGCACATCTGAAAACATCAGTGTTATTAATATTTTGAAATAGCTTTTATTTTTATATTCTCGGTTTTTAATTGTAGTTAAAGTTTTAGTACTTTTGTCGGGTTTAGTCATTTAAAGTAGTTTTTTTTTATAGATTTAATTTATCTTTATCAAAGTCCCTTTAAGACAAGTCATTTCACTCAGCGGCCATCTTTGAAACGCCTCTCGGACATTCAAGTGCAGCTCCAATCTCTTTGAATGGGGAAACATCAAATTCTCCAAAGCTGTTCTCCAAGCTTTCTATTTAAATCTCATATTTGAAATTTACCAATGAAATCTGACAAAAACGTATCGTAAATTTTGTTTCTCGACCAAACTCGAATGTCGAATTATGACAAACAAATTTCAGGCTGGATCAAGCTAACGCGCATGCGCAGTCCGCAGTCTTTTCCGCCATATTTCACGTTGCACTTTCTCCCATTTTTTCGGGACTTTGGTAATAATACGAGTGCACCGTCTTTCTAGCCTAATGTCTTTGTCTTTTTTAGTTTTAGTATTTCAACTTAAAATGATTTCAGTTAGTTGCAACATTTCTCTCTCTTTTTTGATCTAATATTTATAGTGTATTTTGTTTCAGCTTTTTTAAATACTTGCCAAAAGCAGTTTCAGTTTTACTTTTTACAAGTTTTAGTAAATAGTATCATCAATGGAATACATAATCCAGCTATGACTACAGTGCCATACTTACTATTTACATCTGCGATTCATTTCTGTTCCTCTTTAGCTTTTTGTGTGAACAACTCCTTACCTTAATGCTGTGGATGTTGTAGACTAGACAGATTGTGTGCTTTGGCAGATGCCGTGATGGGCCCTGCTCATATACTGTGGCTCTCACAGGGATTATGACATCATTCTGCCTTGGTCAGGAATTCCCAGCGTGACTCAACATGCCGGACACTCAGTGCTGGCTCGTTTTCCCTCACGCTGACTTTGCCAGCCTGTTTCATCTCTGGGATTACTGTCACAATTTCACAATCTAGTCTTTAAATCTGCAAATTCCAGTAAACAGTGTGTGCATGTTTTTGTGGCTGTAATTTGAAAACAAACACAAAAAAAAACTAAATGGATGGGGTTAATTTTCCATTGTAAGTTGGGTTTTGAAATAGTGTTTTGTTCCAATCCCTGTGGAACACACAGACCTCTGTCTTCAGAGAGTTGTGCAATGTTTGTTGTTCAGGTCGATGACCAATCACAGTGACACTAGGGTCAAAACTTCCAGTGAGCCGAGGTCCACTCAATGGTCTGTTATATCTCATAATACAGCTTTAATTAATTTGGTCAATTTACAAAATGTCAACAGGATGCCTGTTTACAGTATATTGAGTTACATCTTACAGTAATGAAATGACTGTGCTGAAATAGCAAAAAAAATTAAAAACAAATATGCCAACATTATTTATTTCAAATTGTGGCAAGAATAAGTGATTCAGCATGAAGTGGCATTGATACAGATTAATTATCTAGTGCTGATTAGCTTTTGTTTTGTACAGTTAGCAAAAATTGACATTTAGAAATATAGTTACCACCCACAAACATTAAAATACACAATTAAAATAAGTTTCAGTGCATAATAATATTGAACAATATTAATACTAAAATATTCAATGTAAAATCTATTCAGATTCCATTGCTTTTCATCTATTAAAATGACATTATCGTTCAGCAATGTCTTAAACCTTACCTTAAAAGATGACGTTTTTCACACCTGGACAGTTACTGTGTATTCTATATTTTTAAAAAGCAAGTCTTAACTAACATGGTGAGGAGAGTCATGCATATATTTAACACTGAAATCTGTATTTATTCCACATCCCCAAAAAAAAAAGCAAATAAATGTTGAGATGAAGGCAGCTGCTCTGGTACTGTCTCAGCATACTGTCAGAAGGCTGTCATCACTTTAAATCCTTGGTATTACCTCATATCTGCTGCATTGGTCGTAAGTGTTGAGACACCTGAAAAATACCAAAATAACTTAAACCTTTCCACCAAATATTAAATCTAAATGAAAATGTGAATCATGTTTATGTAATCCGGTCAGTCAAGAGCAGTTGATTTCTAAACTTTAGAAAAATATTGTCTTTTTGACACAAGATAGTTGCAGACACATTTCAAAGTACACAGATTTTTACAAAGAGACCATCCATTTTTGTAACCCTGCCAATGTGAGAAGGTTACAAAACACAAAGTTTCAACAGCACAATCTTGTTTGCTGAATGAATCATTTTTAATTGCATATAACTTTTCAGCACAGCCACTACTGAAGTAATTCAACAATTATGACAATTATGAATTAACACATTTCCAAAATAATGATAATGGAAGCTATTTTAGTTTTTTTTACACTTCATCAGTTCAGTAAATGCGTTGTGGTTTGATGTCTGTCAAGTCTGACCTCAAAATCCGTCCCAGTGCATGCTTTGATGTCATCTGGTGTCAGTCCTTCCCAAATCTCAATGAGAGTTAAACCTTTGCTCTTATCTACATCAAAGACTGCCTAAAACAAGGGACAACAAAACAAACTGTCCTTGAAAGGATGCAATATATGATAAAACACTATTATTTCTATTAAATACTTTACTGACCTTTTCAGTGATTATACGGTCAACACACTGTTTTCCAGTCAGAGGAAGTGTGCACTTGCCTAAGATTTTATGTTTCCCACCCTTTAAATCGAAGGTAAGAATATTACAAAGAGTAACAATAAATGTTAAAGGTTTAGTTCACCCAAAAATGAAAATTCTGTCATTAAAGGTGCAGTATGTAATAATTTTGTCCACTAGAGGTCGCTAGAAGCCTATTGAAAACAAAGGCGTAGCTTGATGACGGCAAATTTGAGCACGGAATCTTGGGACATGTGGTCTCCACCTCAACGGACAGTGCAAAAGAATAGGGATAGGACTCGGGAAGAAATCATGTTCATGGATGCGATTATTAACGTTACTGTAGTATGAAGCAGAGCAGGACCGAGGGTTGTGGGAGCTGAACTAGAGCGATGGCGCCTCACGCCTCATCAGCGGATCTTTTATTATGACACAGTCGCTGCTTCCCCCTTTTCCGGTCATGAGTATGAGGTAATGCAGCTCTGTTTATCATATTAGATACATTTGAGTGTTTTGAAAATGATGTTATAGCATTACTCTATTTGTTCACTCTGCGGCTGCTGTGAGACACTTGTTTGAGACACACTACAGTAAGCTAGATTGATTTTATAATATCATATTAAATGCTGGATGGCTTGTGTTGATAAATTGTGATTATGCTATGTTAGCTACTTGACAAAATAATGTTTTTCTCTGAGGCATGGTAAAGCATGGTACTCGCAAAAAATTACGAAAATTAGATTTAAACAATAAGACTAAACGTGTTGAGCTATATAACAATAATTAGTTTTCTGTCTATAAATATATCAAAACAGCTGTTCCCTTGTCTATTAAAACTTATATTAAAGCGTCTTTGGTGTTTCCATGGTTTCTACAAAATAAAACCAGAAACTGAGGCAGATCGAGGGTAACACGGGTATGACACAATTGACAGGCGACTCCTCACACGTCCCGGAGCCTCGCGATTTACAAAAAGTTGGAAATATTTGGGATATTGTAAGTACTCAAGTGAACAAAATATAGAACACTGGTCTAGTGGTTTATTAGTGGATATTTTGCTGTAAAAAATATTACATATTGCACCTTTAATTACTCACCCTCATGTCGTTCCAAACCCGTAAGACTCTTTGGAACACAATGTTTGAGCATGTTTGAGCTTCCACAAGAGGTTTGTTCTCGCACGTCATTCAGCTTCGTTCGAGCTTCTGTTAATGTTTGCTGATCACGGTTTACATGTGAATAAAAGCCTAAATTCAATCTGTTCATCATAAAAGCAATCAAGTCTCTACAGAAAATTTGGACTAAACCACTCAATTCATATGGATTAGTTCTCTTTATGAACTTTTTGAAGCATCAAAGTGTCAGTTGCATAGCTGTCTGGAGGGACAGAAAGCTCTCAGATTTCTTCAAAAAGATCTTCTTCATTTGTGTTCCGAAGATAAACGAAGGTCTTGAAGGTTTGGAACGACATGAGCGTGAGTAATGAATGACAGAATTGCAATTTTTGGGTATACTAACCCTTTAAAGCATAGACTGTAAATAATAGAGTAAGGAATCATTGTACCTTGGCAGAATGTTCCATAGTGATTACTACTTTTGTGGCATCACTAGACACCAGGTCCATCGCTCCACCCATGCCCTTCACCATTTTACCCTGAAAGAAACATAAGGTTCACGTCAAACCAAGCAAGTAAAAACATACTGCGTGTCTATCAATGATGATACAATTAAATATTGCATGAAACTCATACTGGAATCATCCAGTTGGCCAGATCTCCATACTTGGAAACCTGCATTGCTCCCAGCATTGTTAGATCAATGTGACCACTAAAAAAAAAAAAGATATAAAAGGTGGAGAAGTTAGAGCGAAAGAGAAATATGGGGAACAACATAAAATATGCTCTATTTCTCAATTGTCATACTCTGGGAATCCTGCTCATTTCAAGTGCAGTTGGGTGCATTTTAGCTTAATCTTATATGACTGATGCATTCAGACACTCACCCTCTGATCATGGCAAAGGATTCATCGCTGGAGAAGTAGGCAGCGCCTGGATAAACTGTTACTGTCTCCTTACCTGAACATACACAAAAGGCCATGATCTGAGTAAAGAAGGACTTAATTTTTGATATATTACAATCTCTCTCAAACACACTTCACTACAGATCATCCACATATTTATTTGCTACACGTTTTATGTTATGATTTTCTCTCACTGTTACACTTGCTCATATGGTGTAGTGATAATAAAGTGCTGTTATATGATTTAACAGACCATAAAATATGAGTAAAAATAAGAGAGGTCACTGCACCAGCATTGATTAAATCAGGATCCACTTCACTCTCTGTTGGATAAGGACCCTGAAAGGACAAAAATAAAATAATGGATTGGAAGTGTAAAACAGCCTGAAAATGACTCGCTCAGGTTATTTAATACCAAAAACTCACCAGTCCCAAAATTCCATTCTCACTCTGCAAGTGGACAGTGATTTCAGGACTTATGTAATTGCTGGCCAGCATAGGGATTCCAATGCCAAGATTTGCTGGGAAGGTTGTCAAGGAATTTGGGAACATCGGACTGTTAACAATTGTTGCCTTTGTTATCTATCATGTTGGCTGTGATATCTGTGGTCAGGCTATGAAAGGATACCATACATTCCGTCCTCAAACTCAAGTGCAGCTCGCCGGATGATTCTCTCCCGGGTTATATCTGAGTCCTGTTTGATTTTAGGTTTCTCTTCCTTACTATTCTGAACCATCCTTTTCTGTAATTAAAAGCAGATTATGAACATGACTTACGCTATCTAGTAACAATATGGTCGGAATAATGAAATAAACAGTGATACCAAATGGTTTATCTGTCTCTCTCACCTCGATTCGTTTTTCATAGCTGTCTCCTTTCACAACCCGGTCTACGTAGATGCCGGGGATGTGAATGTCTTCTGCTGGAAAACTTCCAATATCAACAATCTCCTCAACCTGTGGACCAAAGTAAGACGTTTTCAACATATAGGACTTCAACACGATACTCTAGCAAATATCAAAGCCATGAAAACCATCACAAATTAAAAGGTCACAAACCTCCACGATGGTAACTTTGGCTGCTTTACACATAGGCTGGTTGAAATTACGGGTTGTTTTCCTGTTTAGAAATAAAAGTTTAGTAAAAAATGTGAATACAGTTATTCTAGAAACAAAAAGGATCTTTAGATTGATACACAGATGAAGTCTGACACCTAGTGGACAATCTTGGGTAAGTATTTTAGGACCTCTGTTCACAAAGAAAAAAAACTGGGATATCATATTGAAAATGGAAAGATAGCCACTAAAACACTAAAAAGACAAATGGTATGAACATATCATAAATTAGATCATTTTAATGCATGAAACTCTTAACCTGAAAATAAGATTTCCTGCTTTGTCACATTTCCAGGCCTTTATCAAAGCGAAGTCACCAGTGATGGCTTTTTCCATGACATAATGTCTGCCATTAAACTCTCGAACCTGGACCAAACAATCAAAGGACAAGAACTTGATGTACATAAGTAAGATGAAAAAATTGCAACATTCATTCAATCAGCAATGATTTTTGACTGTGATATGCCTCACTGCACCTCTCTGCTTTCGCTTGCAATGGCAACGCTGCCATCTTTGTTGTATTTTATGGGTGAGCCGCCCTCCTGGATGAGAGTGCCGTATCCTGTGGGAGTAAAAAACGCTGGGATGCCTGCACCACCGGCCCGTATCCTCTCTGCTAATGTGCCCTGGATAGAAACAAATAGTATTTAAAGTCTTCGCAACCTATTTTAATTCCATATGATGTATTTCTAAGTTAAAAAGGTATATTTAATGAGGGGGAAAAATTTGGATTTTGAAGATTGTGAGTTAAATGATCTACCTGAGGGGTAAGCTCTAATTCCAGCTCGCCTGATAGATATTGCCTCTCAAACTCTGCGTTTTCCCCAACGTATGAAGATATCATGCGCTTTATCTGTTTGGTTTTCAGAAGCAATCCCAGGCCAAAGTTATCAACCCTGTCGTCAGAAACAATCACTTGGTTATTTAGTCACACATGAAATCACGTTAGTGTTCCTTAAAGACTTTATTCCTGAGGGCCCACTTCCCTTTTCCCCTCTTTCCTCTCCCTTGACCCGCTCAGATTATTTCCCAGTCTTTTTTTTAGCAGGAACCCCATGTAGCCTAAACATCCCTGTGGGTTCGGTCACGTTTGGGAATTCTCTAGAAACTCATTGTCCCTTTACTAAAATGTTAATTAGAAATCTCTCTCACCCAGCATTGTTGCTCACAGCCGTGATGCCTTTTATTCCTGTTTTCAACAGGCCATTGATTAAATTCTCCGGGATCCCACACAAGCCAAAGCCTGGGACAGAACAGGGGGAAATTAAGCACACACAATGACAACGCTTGGGGACGCATTATGTTCTATCTACAGCAAAGGATATCAGTGGAGGAAATACCACTTAGCTGTACAAACAACTCTTCAGATACAGTAGGACTGCATCCAACTGTGCAGAAATACATGTATAGAGGCCACATTCAACAGGCACATGTATGGATGTGGCATAAGCATTAATTTCCTCCTTTTACCTCCAACAAGAAGCTTGGAGCCATTAGGAATGTCTTTGACGATCTCTGTGGGGTCCGAATAAAAACATGCACTGCATGACTGGGAGGTTGAGAAAAGAGAGATGTTGAATTCCTGTGGGGTAATATGACAGGGAGAGCATGGCACACTTTTAGGCACAATTAAATTGAAAATGCATGTTACTCTCTTCTTTACTTAAAGTATTTTTGCAATTAAATGCAAAAAAAGAAAAACTTTAACTCTTTTAAGAGAAGTTCAAAGTACATAACGACATAGCATTCAAAGGTAAAATGTTAATTAGGCTATATAATATCACTCATACATATATTTTCTCCTTTAGTTTTTATAAAAATCAACACATTTTGTGATTTTATTTTCAAAAAATGAAACGTGCAGAGTGCCAATCTTCATGCGTCACGTACAACCTGACAGTGCAACGTGGACATGTGAACATGCTGATATTGTGCAAACATCATTGCTGTTCAAATAATAAATCAATACAGAGGAATTAGTTTATTTTAAACTTTATTTGAATCTGTACCTCTATATGCAGAATATATAACTTTACAATTAACTACTAATTGTTTGAATGTTTCTTTTTTTATCATTATTATATAAAAACTGATTACAGGGGCAAAAAAAAGATGCTCTTTAGACACAAAGATTATTCAGTGATTGCCATATACTTTTCTGTCCTTTAAAACATTACAATAAATACATAAACATCAATGAAAACTAATGACTGAAACATGCATTAATGTGATTATATTAACAAATATTAATTTACGCTTTAAATATTAGTTTTCTCAGGAATTCAACTTCTGTTACTTACCGTACCATGACGAATATAAATATGTCCCTGAGCTCTTAATGATATTAGTCTTCCTCTGAAAAGATAATTTGACCTAGATAGTAATCTCTGAAATGACATTTTCGGCACAACTAACCCTAACTTAAACTTTTTACAGGAATGTAATCTCTGTCTACTACAGGACCTGGATCAATCCTGCACAGTTTTAAAATAGGGCAAAGGGCGGATTTTCAGGGGGTTTAGTGACAGTTTGAAGAGTACTTTTGTACTGTGTCATTGTAGATCAATGAACCACCACCACCACCACCCCTGTTGCAGGATTCCATACATCAACAGAATCTATTATAAAAGATACAAAATTATAAACTGCTGTTTCCATTAACTTATTATTTCTTTAGATGAAATCCACATCCAAAATACAAATAAACCTCTCCATTGGTCAGTGTCCACATTTTCAGTATACGTGAGATTTCTCTATGTAGAGTAAGGGAGGAAGCTCATAAGAGCACACTTAATCACATTTACACACCATGCAAAACCACTGAAGACCAGGGTTAAAGGTCATTCCCTTTTAAGAAGTTTGACAGCTGTTGAACATTTTCCAGACTACCACAATAACAGCAACAGTTAGCTACTGACACTGGACACCACAGAGTTAATGACCTCAGTGCTGATCAGATACATGCTGTGTCTGTCATTTTGAGATTTTCAAGAGACTTTCCTTTAAATGTATACAGTTATTGATTATGAAAATTACACTGTGGTTTCCAACACCAAATTGGAACCCTCTAAATCTAAAAATCCACTTATTTTTGTAATAGCTGTTGGATAAACAAATGAACATAAGGGTCAGCTATATGATAAATTAATAGGTTTTTAACTGAAAGACATTTTTTTCATAAATTTCAGGTTAAGCAAGTATCATCGTTATATAATGTAATTTAAAAATGTTTCATAATTATTTTACTGTTAAAAAATAACTTTAAATAAAATAATGAATGAATAAATAAATGAATCTTTTTTTTTCACGGGCATTAGCTTTTTTGTAGTCAGAAGAACAAAGCGTCTAAAGCCTACAGAAATTGATTTTGAGAAAGTGCAAAAGTGTGCCAACCAAAGCCCTCTGACAGAAAGTCTAACTTTTAAATCCTCCACTTTGCCACACAAACTTTTCTACTACATGCGTTTGTTTGTTCCCTTCGAGTCTCAAAGGTAATGCTGCAAGACCCCTTAAACACGTGTCCCACTCCAGTCACGTGTACCCATTCGGCTCTGCATTGTGTATCATATGTGTAAGCGTCTATATATGGAGAGCACAACACCACAAAACCTGCCAATAGCCATTAGGAATGGGAATGAATTCGAAGCTTATGTGAAAAAACAATTACACAGCTGTGATTCTGAATATGATTGTCAATATTTGCAGCTTTAGAGAGAGAGAGGAAATTAATCTAAGCTCTAACCGCAAACCTGATGTATTCTGCTGTATTCTTATAAAAGCGCGCGTTTATAAAAATCGACAGTGAGAAATAAATAACGCGCGTGCCTTTTTTCCCCCCTTTCAGACCAGTTGTGGGAAAACACTGTGACGCTTGTTAGGGCGGAGTCCCGTGTACATTTATTTTTCACAAGCGAAAATCTGCACGCAGTGAAACGATTAATAGTAGTGCCTTGCTGTAACGTTATATGGTTTACTTTACAAGGTCCCTACGCAGGGTGCTTCTAGGAAAAGTGGCGCCTTTCTTCGAATGTGCCCTAGAGAAAAACTAGTAGGCTGATGCTGGAGCCAGATATCCAGAGTGTAGCAGGGGTCCTGTCAGAACCACAGGACAGGATTTAAGCAAGCGGCAGAGGAGAAAATAGAAATGCATTTCTAAAAACCTGATACAAGATAAAAATTTAACCAATCTGTCACACGAAGAAGTCAAGATTCCCAGAGGAATACTTTCATAGAAGTTCAGGATATACAAATCTGAATCGCACTCTTGGAAAAGGTGAGTTCAGTGTAACGAGACAAACGTGGGGATCATTCTTTATCATTGAGGTTGCTGATGTGGAAGATTAACCTTATGAAATGTAACATTTTAAGGCAAAACAAAAGCATAATTTGTCATGTAAAGTTGTTAAATACATGTTCTGAATGTCTGTTGGGAAAACTATGTTTATTAAAATGATGTTTATGTGTGTATGGTGACTAAAGGGATTAGGTTTTGGTCATAGCATGTCATATTATGTCCAGATGTGGATGATTAAGCAACATTTTTAATTAAGATACATTACAATAATATCAGCATGGCATAAATTCTGTCTTTTGCATGATTGTGTGTGTGATTTGCATGATTTTTTTTTTTTTTTTTTTTTTTTTAACAGTTCCATAAAAAGTAATTAATATCGAATATTATCTTTGATTTCAGTGTTTTTTTGCCCAGTTATTTGTGTATTTCTTCTCAATCAAAGAAAATAGTCCTAAAAGAAGCCAAATGCTCAAGCTTTTTGTGTCACCAAGCAACATGCAAACTAAAATCCGGACTGGATAGATGTGAATGGAGCGGAGAGAAACATCTTCCTGGGTCAACATATTTTGTTGATCCTGGAACAACATTCTAGTCTGAAGATTTAGTCTTAACCCTATTCCTACCCCTAAACCTAACCCTACCCATAAGTTATCCCAAAAATCAGAGGGAAATGATAGATGATTAACACAGATGTAGAAGCACCAATTCATGATTTTAAGCCTAAACTTGACATAATCTGTAAACTTGTCCCTCAAATCTGATTGGTTGATTTGAATGTTGTTCCAGGATCAACAAAAATGTTGACCCAGGAACATGTTGAACTCAGCAATATCAGGTTATGTCTAGCCGGCTACTCCTGGCTGGAGTGAGTTACACATCTTCACTTTATGTCTTTAAGTGGGGCTACAGATAAAAGTCTCAGTGGACAGAATGCTTAGTTTCACTTCATTTATTTTACATGTACTAAAATATTTAGTATAAAGATGATAGTTGTTTTGATTGGAACACATATTTTGCTTACACAGCTACTTTTTACATTGTCAGTAGCTCGTTGTTTGTTTTGATGGTATTGTGGTGTATAGTTGAACCGTCATGTTAAAAAAATAAGGGTTTGCAGAAACTATCTCAGACTCCTTCCAGGAAGCTCCATATCAAACACACAGAACTTCTGTTATCAACTTCCTAATTATGCACTTTGGCATTGCAAAACAAACTGTACCCATTTTATCAAGACCAAGCCCTTCACCCTCACTGACTGAGTTTGTTATCTCTGTACTGCTGCACTGAGTGTGAAGGCCGTTTATATCTAATAGAGAAGGGCTGAGATCCACATGCAGTTGAAGAACAGTCAATACATGGATTTCTGAGAAGATGTTTTCCAGAAGCAGATTGGAGAGAAGCCATGTTGCAGTGAGGATATATTTCACAACCTCTGGCTAAAGCCTTTGCTTTAAAATGGATGTCAGAGGACTGTTTACTGTTATTTCGTAATCCTGTCAGTATCATGGATTGATTGATTTTCACAATGAAATAAATGAATAAACGGTGATTAAACTTAAGTAAAGATGAAAAAATGACTACTAGCTGGTGTTTGCTTCCATTACTCTCAATGTATATTTCATATTAGACTTTATTTTGGTTTTCACAGGGACTGTACCATGGAGACCACCCTTTTCATCTGTATCTTGTTCACTGGTGCTGTGGCAACACAAAGTGTGCCTCCTACAAAACAAGGTTTGCAGTTTTTAGATATTTGGACTAGCCCAGTGTGACATGTCTTGCTCAAGGCGTTTGAATTTTGGACATTTAGAGAAAACAACACACATAATTGCCACTTTCAGCAACCTTTTTTCCTTGAATAGCCTGTTGTACAGCAGTGTAGAAAAACAACAAGAAAACAGGATGTTTTCTTAAGAGCCCACCCATTGCTCCACCCTCTTAGTTGGGTGCCATTGTGAAACACTAAAATACTCTCAAAATTCACTTTTACATGATGTTTGAACATAAATGTGTGTTGGCAATGTGTGTACACAACCACCCTATAATGATAAAAATCCACCCACTCCTTAACAGTCCCATAGAATAAGCCATTTTAATTTTCTGTGCAATGTGACATTACTATGACTGCTGATGGACTGGTTGTATTAGCATAGTTTCTGCTCTGAGCAAGTTGTACACAGTCCGACATTGTCTAAACCCCAGAGCAGCTGTAGCGACAACAATGTCTGGTAACCGATCAATGTGTTTTTTTGGTTGGATGTAAGAATTGGTGTTCATTTACTCCCGACATCTGAGCCGCTGAAGACGCAGTGGATTAGTTTTGTTTTTGAAGGGAATGCACCACAGATCTAATATACACATGCGATTTCTGTCCCTGCTGTGTTTGTGAACTTAGTGTGTTTTTGACATAACCATGTGTGTATTTGACAGTTTAAACACAATAAAACGTGAAAGAGAAGTTAGTTTAATACTCACAAGACGCCTGTGCGTGTGTTTTAGAAGTGTGCCTTCAGAAAACGATAATTTAGAAGTTTAAACTGATAAAGCTTTAAAATGCATGCAGATAATAAACTTTTATGATGAAGAAGAACTGCAATGTCTGTGATAGTCAAAACCAAGCAGATGTTTTGTTAGTATTTGGAAGAGTACCCAATGCAGGCAGGAGCTGGAAGCGCTTTCCTGGGAAGGGGGCGGGGATTAGCAGCTCATTTGCATTGAAAGACATGCACAAAAACAGCATCTTTTTGAATGCACTCAAAAATGGGTATTTACAACATGGTATAATAAACGATCTTGTGGTATTTTAAGCTGAAACTTTACAGACACATTCTGAGACTTAAATTACATCTTGAAAAAAGGGCCATAATAGGTCCTCTTTAAGGCCCTCTGAATATTGTTAAGATTTTACATAAGAAATAAAATAAATCCAAAAGTAAATCAGATTTTAGGATTTCAAATACAGGCTACAGTAAGTCAATTAATGAATGTCATCAATTAAAAACAGACAGATAAAATATCAGAATGCCAGAATCTGAGCCAGAATCAGGATTTTCCATGGCTCTAAGGATGAAATGAATGAACAACACTGCACAGTTTTCTTTCGGCTGTTACCGGCACACTTCCATTCTTGAAAAGCCCATTTCTAAATGCTTTCACTTTTAAATAAGAACTGTGCTTTAGACAGGTCTGACCATTATAAATTCAATCAAATGTAATGTTTTCTGAGTGAAAGTGGCAGTGGTAAGTGGGAGGGAGTGCATGTTGCTATATTGAATAGATGGTTAGCTTCACAACATTACTCTGCAGGTGCTATTTGGGCTATAGATTAGTTTCTATGGAAACGTATTCCACTGAAATGACAGCTCTGATTCATTCTTATACTTTTTTGAAACTAGAGTTGGGTGGTATGAAGATATATATCGTGGTGATATATCATTTGAGATTTTGCTATATCGTGTAAATCGAAGTATGTAAATTTATACGCGTAGCATAGCGCTATTGACACTTTAGAGTGACGAAACGCATGAGCGAGACGTGCTTGATGTTAAGAGTTATTAAGCACAATAAGCTGTGAAAGAACTAAATGCTGTGCTGCACGCGGCTCTCAGCATGTGATCGTGAATTCAGTTCTCTTTCATGTCCTGTTGCGCTTGAATGGTCAAATACACACTCATGTCAAAATGCCCATTGTGTGGCGCTTTCATGTAAACAAAGGCGGGTATGTCTCAAGTGAAAATAAACAGCTGGGTGTAAACCGGATGTATATCAGTATATTGGATCCGTACATTCTGTCATAAAGTGACAGCAGCCTAATACACCTGCTGCTCTTGACTGAATAACTTTGGCAACTTTAATAAGAATATATTTATATTTAAATCATACAATGAAGACTATGCAGCATTTTCTGCTAAATGATTAAATGTAATGTAAATTAATTACCTGAAAAAACACTGGAAGTGTAAATAACCACCATACAGAAGATGTTGTGGCTTTAAATTCAAACTTTAAATTAAAATCCTTCCATTACACACTACTTTGAGATCAATCGTACCATTGGGAACTGTTTAAATTTAGCTGTTAGTTCAAATCATCAATTAAAGTTTTATCAGCACTAAATGTTGTCAGCTGAGCCGCTCGGGGAGAGCCTTTCAAAGAGCTTGCAGGCAATAACTGCTGTTCTGCCACTCAAATGCTTCTACATGTGAAAAATGCCAGCACACATTTCCAGGAAAACGCAGCTGACAGTTATAGCCCAGCTGGGATTTATGTTACATCCTGTTAGTCCTAAACTGGTTTAAACAGAAGGACATTCACAGAATCTTTGCCCTTTTTCAGAATTTTATTTTAGCTGTAAAACATTTGATCATTCTCAGCTGTGCTTGAATAGCACACATTTTAAACTTTGGGATAAAAAATATCCTTACTCCTTATAATTTATGAATTGCCCCAAAAAAAATATATATATAGAACTTCATTATTGACGCCATGTTCATATAGCTTATATTTCTTTTGCTGTATAGGCAGTAGATGCAGTGAAATGACATAAGACTAATTAAAAACATGACATTCCTTGAATTTTTTTCTGGTCCATCAGACTTCTTGGAAGCATGCCTTAAAGCAAGTATGTTCAATACCAGCAAGGGAATAAGTATCCCCCCCTTTTTTTTTTTTTGCAGGTCAAACTTCAACTTTGCCTCATCTGACTGGATGTTTTTCTCGAGAGCTGATGACTTTCCGTTGTCAGTGGGAGACTCGATCCCTACACAACACCACAGAACTTGAGGATCTGAGACTTTTCTACATATTAGAAAAGTAATTAGTAACACATAACATCATAGAATAAAATGCAATATTAAATGGTTAGTTACCTTCATGTCGTTCCACATCCGTAAGACTTTTTTTCATCTTCTGAACACAAATGAATATCTTTTTGATGACAGAATGCTGTCAGATTTCCTTAGATTAACTGCCTTTGTAACTACCACATTGATGCTTCAAAAACTTCTTAAAGGTGCCCTAGAATGTTTTTTCACAAGGTGTAATATAAGTCTAAGGTGTCCCCTGAATGTATCTGTGAAGTTTCAGCTCAAAATACCCCATAGATTTTTTTCAATTAATTTTTTTAACTGCCTATTATGGGGCATCATTAAATATGCGCCGATTCAGGCTGCGGCCCCTTTAAATCTTCGCGCTCCCTGCCCCCGAGCTCTCGACTATAAAACTGCATAAACAAAGTTCACATAGCTAATATAACCCTCAAAATGGATCTTTACAAAATGTTTGTCATGCATGCTGCATGCATGCACCGGATCATGTGAGTATAGTATTTTTTTGGATGTATTATTGTATTATTATATTATATGTATTATATTTGATTCTGAATGAGTTTGATGGTGCTCCGTGGCTAAAGCTACACACTGTTGGAGAGATTTACAAAGAATGAAGATGTGTTTGTGCATTATACAGACTGCAAGTGTTTAAAAATGAAAATAACGACGGCTCTTGTCTCCGTGAATACAGTAATAAACTATGGTAACTTTAACCACATTTAAAAGTACATTAGCAACCGGCTAACGAAAAATTTAGAAAGACAGTTTACAAATATCACTAAAAATATAATGTTATCATGGATCATGTCAGTTATTATCGCTCCATCTGCCATTTTTCGCTATTGCCTTTGCTTGCTTACCTAGTCTGATGATTCAGCTGTGCACATCCAGACGTCAATACTGCCTGCCCTTGTCTAATGCCTTGAACATGAGCTGGCATATGCAAATTACATATTAATGATCCTGACCGTTACGTAACAGTCTGTGTTATGTTGAGATTCACCTGTTCTTCGGAGGTCTTTTAAACAAATGCACAAGAACAAACCTCTTCCGGAAGCTCAAACGTGCTGCGTAACACGAGAATGATCCCCATTGGTTACGCAGCATGTTTGAGCTTTCGGAAGAGGTTTTTTCTTGTGCGTTATTCTGCTTATGTTCGCCTATCTATGTTTACATGCGAGTAAAAGCCTAAATTAAATCTGTTCACCATAAAAAGCAATGGATTCTCTTCCGAAAATTTGAACTCGATTCATATGAATTAGTTTTCCGATCTCTTTATTAACTTTTTGAAGCGACAAAGTGGAAGTTATAAAGGCAGTCAATGGAAGGAAATCGGACAGCATTCTGTCATCAAAAATATCTTAATTTGTGTTCCGAAGCTGAACAAAAGTCTTATGGGTTGTGGAAAGACATGAGGTTGAGTAATTAATGACAGAATTTTCATTTTGGGGTGAACTAACCCTTTAATATATATAAAAAAATTGCATAATAATTAGTATTATTTGGAAACTTAATCCTCTTGCACCTGCAGGTAAAGATAATTAATTGAGAGTTAATTGTAAAGCAGTTCAGTTGTTAGACAAATGAATGTTTGTTTATTAATACTCACCAATTTTCCACATGTCTGCAGGGATTCTAAGAAAAGTGAGAGAAAATGGAGTGAATGTCCAAGTTACAGCTCCATGAGGAATGAATGCTACTTTAATTCCAGTAATACTGTTATATGGTACCCTTATGTGATCCAGCTGCGCTCACAAGCTCTTGGCATTGTTTATGATGAAATGTCTTTCAACGTAGAGGACATTGGTAAGCCCACAAATCCAGGCTCTGTCTTTTCTTTCTTGGCATGCTTTCAAGTACACAATCCCTTGTGGCAATAATATTTTCACATATATTTTGAAATATTTCAAAATATACCAAAAATATATTGAAATAATATATGTTTTGATAAATATATTTCAAATACATTTTAGCAATGAATCCAATATGAATTTTAAGATGTGTTCCTGCTCCTTGAGGTTGATTTTGTAATATATATTTGGCATTTGAAGGTTTACACAAAATACATATACTATTTTGTATAACATATTTACTATTTGAAATAATATAGTTTCAGCAGAATTTTTCCCCCTATGTGATGATGTTCTCTTAACCCTAAACATTCCCACTAGTCTTATTTTCCTCCTTGCAGATAATTAAATCACCCTTTTCATTTTTTTAAAGTGCAGAATATTTGCAAACGCAAACACAATCTATTTATTCATAGATGTTCATTATTTTCTCAGTGTTTCCAGACCCACCTATAGGACTGAACTGGACTCTTTTAAGTATGGGTTCAACTGGCTTAATCTGTGATGTGGTTGTGAGCTGGGATCCACCTCCATCTGCTGCAGAGAATGTGAAGATAGGATGGATGTTGCTGGTATACGAGACTCAGTACAAAGAAAAGGGTTCAGACCAGTGGAACTCAGTGAGTCTCACGCAACCATGTGCAATCATCACATCCAGATTTCTAATATGCTCCTAATGAGAAACAGACTTGAAGTCAAATGTGTTACTAGAGGAGTTCCTTTATTAAAAGTAGTAAAGATTATGAGTCAATACATTTGATTCACCATGGTGAAGACTATGACCTAGATTTTGCAGACATAATTAGACCATGTTTGGGGCTCATTATCTTCAAGGTTGGAGTGTTATGATGTGTCTTCTTAGCTTTATTTGTCTCTCTCCAGTTGGATAATGGCAAAGACACGCAGGCGTATGTCTATGGTCTCCGCAGCAACACTGAATATGAAGTCAGAGTCAGGTCAAAAATGAGAGGCTACAACTTTGGTGTCTTCAGTGACTCCATCTTCATTCTCATTCCTAACAAAGGTCTGATTTAAGATCTTCCGGTTTGTAGGTTTTGAAAAGAAGGAAGGAAGGAAGGAAATTTTTTTCATGTTCTAAATGTCCTGTTTCATTTACAGAAACAAGAATTCCCATTACAGCTATGCTTGTCTTCGCCACTGTTGGTATCGCAATTATATTGATGCTGATTGTAGTTTCACGTCAACAAAAGTAAGTATATATAACAGTGTATATAACAGTTATATAACAGTGTAAAGGAAATCTGTCAGCATTATGTATGAATACAATGATTTCCTGTGGTATTCATATCTAAACACTTATTAGTTTCCTCTGTACTTTCCTTTTCCTGCTGTACCTTTTATGTTCTACTGCATTTATTAGCTTTTTTATTGCATTACAACTGAATTCCACTGTACTAAATTTAAGACCTGAATTTAGGCAAATTCAAAGTCGGGGAAGACAGATTCTCATATATAACTGTTATAACTGGTAAAAATGTGTCTTTCTCACAAAATATTTTTACAAAACAATCTTACTGACCCCAACCCAAACTTTTGAATGGTAGCTGTTTATCTATCTATCTATCTATCTATCTATCTATCTATCTATCTATCTATCTATCTATCTATCTATCTATCTATCTATCATATATATATATATATATATATATATATATATATATGTGTGTGTGTGTGTGTGTGTATATAGCAGCCCCTTCAGCCGTGACTTGTTCACGATACAGCACTAGCTTCGAGTACCTTATTGCTTTTATAAAAACGGTTACCACACAATACGAATATTAAAGCCAAAAATATGTATCAATGTGTATCGATATGTATCAATCATTTTTCATGAATTAAACTTTCACTAAAGTCTTCCTTCCACCGGAAAAAATAGTCCCTGACCGTGAACAGCAACAGAAGTTTCATTATTACGCCATTGGATGGCGGCAAGGACTGTCTTTATAATGTGGGTCAGTCAGTAGTGAAGACTTTTACATTGAAAATACTGAACTGTTGTGAACACGGAACAAGACACAACTTACAAATGTTTGAATAGTGCTGTCAGTCACGGGAAAACCCGGGACAGGATAATTCATCAGACATTTAAGCAGATTTTTTGTTATGAACATAGGACTGACCTGAAGGAAAATGCTAAATCTGAATCTCGCTCACTCGATCTTTTTCTCACAATACTCTTCTACTCTTTGAATAATATCAATTAAGAACAAACAGTTTACATTGCTAAGAGTGGTTTCTAAGGGTGTAGTGATACACAGAACCGTTAGGTGAGGCGGTCATAGTCGTGTTTTATCGTGAATAAAACACAGCTATTGACCAATCAGAATCAAGGACTGGAACTAACTGTTTTATAAATTTTATCAATTTAGTATATATATATATACTAAAATTGGATGGTTATTTTCTGATTATTTGAAACTGCATGGTTGGCTATTCAAAATTCAAACAAAGCTTTAACTTAAATGTGGCCTGATTTCTGTTGTAGGCTAATGGTGATTTTCCTGCCGCCAGTCCCCGGACCAAAAATCAAAGGGATTGACCCTGTGCTTTTACAGGTATGTGACTTCCCATTCATTTTGTAGAACATTTAGGAGCTACAAATTAAAGCTTTTTCTGTTTGGTTTGTTTCTTCACAGAAAGGCCAGCTGTGTGAATTCACATCAATCTTAGGCACCCACCCAGGCTTGCGGCCAGAACTGTACAGCAATGACCCATGGGTAGAGTTCATAGAGGTGGACATTGACGAACCACACGAGAGCCAAGAGGAGCTCCTTATTGCCGACTCTCCAGTCTCTCAATCGCCTCAAATGTCCAGTAGTTTCAGGGATGATGACTCGGGTCGGGCTAGCTGCTGTGATCCGGACCTGTCAGATCACGATCAGACTGATCTACATCACCCTGCAACCAGTAGCCATGACGGTTTCCACCCGTTGTCACGTGCACATTCTGGGTCACCGCAACCTGCGTCTGTCTGTCCACAAGACACAACCTGGTCTAACAGCCTTTACTCACAAGTGAGTGATGTCACCCAGCGTGGGGAATTTGTGCTTTCTCCGGAAGAGCAGGAAAGAATGAAAACCTGTCATAATGAGACTCAGAAGGATAAAGACAAAAACAAGAGAAAAGAAATAGAACAGTTGGTGGTGATCCCTGATGAAAGAGGCTACACCTCTGAGCTTGTTGCCAGTGCAATCAGTGGCCACAACAGTAAGCCAAACCTACCTAAAACCGACCAATCACAGAGTCAAGAACAACACAGTGCATTCAAAGGCATTCAAAACCTGAGCGCTGAGACAAACACGTCCTCTCTGTCCACTGCATTTCCCACTCTTGAAAAGCCTACAAGTCCAGAGTACACTATGGTCGATGGGGTGGACTGGAAAAACAGTCTCTTCTTGAAACCAAATACTCCAACCACCCAACAGAAGGCAGCAATGAAGACTTTGCCCACTCCTGAAGGATACTTGACTCCTGACTTACTCGACAACATTACCCCTAACTAAAAGTGGAGTACGTTTGCTCTTTCTAAGATATCTGACTTGGTTAGCCAACACCGAACAAGACGTGTGATCCGTGAGGAAGGATCTTGAAATGAAGCCAGTTCTCGAGCCTTCTCCAGTGGAATGGATGTCATAAAAACAAATCTTTTGGCAAGCTAATAGTTGGCTGTTTAAGGCCTGGAGTCTTGGTTGTTTACTGCCATTAAAAGATAACAACTGATACATTATGCTCTTACATGCAGTTGTATAACGGATATATTGCTGTATTACTGCTCTATATTTTGTGTGCTTTTGTAGTTTGTTTTCAGAGAACTAACCACCACTATATGTCTGTGGAAACTGCAAAGTGCCTACTTTAGATTATATTTCAACATCAGTGTTAAAAAAATAATGTTGCACATTTAAATCAAAAGGGATCTCTTTTGTTTATGTGAACTGTTACAGGCTTTTGTCCTCGGTGCCATTTTTTCTTCCATAAAGTCTGGACTGGCTTTTGTGCCACAATGATGTAAATATGATCAATTTTGTTTTCATGACAAGCCAACTTTACTAAAAAAACACCAAGTCTAAAAATGTAAGTCTATCAGTTTGGTCTTAAGTGTGGTTTTGGGCACTTTTCAAGTGAGACCAGGTTTCCGACCAACTAAACACCAGCTTGGCCAGGCTGAAAGACCATTAAATCAACTAAAATTAATAGTTTTAAGATGTGGGTTTTTTTGATAGCAAGTTTGTCTACTCAATGCTATGTTTGGGCCTTCTTTCAGTATTGTTTATCATTAACTTTGTAATATACGAGGTATTTCTGAATAAAATGGCAGCAATGAACCCAGAAATACTGTTTTTGCACTCTGTGACCTGCTATACTGCTCCCAGGAATCACGTGATTGATATTTCTAAGAAATGAGCTTCTGCAAGGATTTACCTGGCTTCCCACCGTCTATGCTTCCCACATATTTTGCATGTGCTTTTACTGGAAACAAACATACACTGAATATACGTTGAGAAAGTCGTTTACCAAACATAATTTACTATAATTTGTCTTCAAAGTGGCGTCTGATATTTATCATAATTGAACGCTGGCCAAGATGAAAAAGCTAACTGCCGTCGACTTGACTAAACTTGTGAAAGATTTCATCCAACTGGAGCATGTAAGACCTTTAAATGTATATTTACTAATTCACTATATAATAAAATTACCTTTGTGAAGAACGTAGTGTTGTTATAAACGCTCCGTGAACGCGCTAATGTTCTGAGGTAAATGTGTATGATTAAGAAAATTACAGAGATGAAAGGGGAAAATAATACTCTTGAAATACAACTGGACGAGACTAGCAGATTTCTAAAACTCGCACATAACAAGGAGAAACAGTTAACTGAAGGTAAGACATAAATATGAGGTAAAAAATAAAGTATTCACCACTATAATCGTGTCAACTGATATCTGCTGCCATCTAGCGGTGTAATTCTAACAATGTTGAAGCTTTACAGTTGTTTATTTTAGGGTTTATATTTCTATTCCCATACTTGAAATACAAGAAGTAATTTTAAGAAGTAATTCAACGTAAAGTTATTGCGTTAATTGTTGCAACATAGTACAATAACACTTGTTTTTGGACATGGTTTTCTTTCTTCCACAGAGAAAGATGGACTTTTAGAAACTGTCAAAGGTCTGCAACACACATTACAACAACAGTGCGACCTCAGAGGTAGAGACAACCCATAAGCTATTGTTCCTTTAATATAATACACTACATTTCATTATATTGTAATCCAAATAAAAATATGCATCAATGATAACAACACTTTCTAGTTGAAAATGAAAGGCTGAAACATGAAGCTCTTCAGATGAAGAAAGAAAATGAAGCTCAAATAGAGGTAAGATGGGATTGTAATAAATTACAATAAAATTATAAGACGTTTTTGTGTGTTATTTGTGCTCGATTCTGCCCCCATGCGGTTATAGGAAAGCAAGACTCAGCTTCAAAGACTTGCAGCTGAGATGAAAGCACTGCAAGATCAACACCAGAGGGAGTTGGAAGACCGTGATAAAGAAACACAAAGGAAATGTGAGTGAAAATCACAACACTTCTAAACACATCTACCATCTAAAACAGATGACGCAGCCAGTATAGCTACTGTTAAAAATGTTGCAGGATTACACATTCAAAAAGAAAACATTTATATCTTGTTTTCAAAGTGGATGCTAAAGATACTGAGCTGAAAGTGGCTCATGAGAGAAATGAATGCGCTTTGGAGGAGATGAGAAGGCAAATGAGGGAGAAAGAGAAAGAAAAGCAAAGCCAAATCATTAAACTTCAAATGGAGGTAGACTATAAGTCCGTAACATAATTTTTTGTGTAAATAAATTATTAGGTTTCGTTGTTTGCTATAATATTGTTCATTTTATGTTTTTATGGATGCAAAAGTGTTTTATTCTTTGCAGTTTGGTGCTAAGCTTGCAAGGGCCCAGAGCATGTCTGCAAGGAGTCAACCACAGACACAAGCCTCTGCTCCTCATCCTCAGAACATCTTTAAAAGAGTGAGTCATACTGCAGCGTTCGTCAAAACACCTCAAGGCATTGAGGAATGCAAGACTTCTGATTACACCTTTATTTACCGCTATTCTTGTGTCTTCAGAAGCTCCAGTTTATTCAGGATGAGAAAAACAAAGAGATTGAGGCTCTGCGTCAGAGGGTGAAAGAACTGGAACAGCAGAGCCTTTACGGATTGATGGACCCTCGCCTGAAGAGGAGGAAAAACTGAGACTTATTAAGATCTGTCTATTGTAACGTGAGGGCCAATTTCATGTACCTGTTTCTGTTTGACAGTTATATTTATGTATAAAAAAGTTATAAAACCCCCCAGAATATATTTTAAATCTATTCAGTTATGTTCTGTGTTATGTTCTTAATATAATAAATGAGCATTTATGAACATATAGCTGTGTAGGCTGTTATATGAGAGGTCATTCAGAAAGGGAGCAACGGCAGGTGACATGGACTTCCAAGAGATTACGGCCGAGTGCTCTTGCATGTTGTCCTCACACCTGTAAACACAACTACCATGTTCCGGTTAAACCTTGTAATCTCATCAATAGAGATGTCTGGTAATTCAACGCCTTCCTCAGGCACGCAGACATGCACATGCTCGCAAATACACAAAAGAAGTGCCTCATGACATCAAATGCCAGGAAAATGCTGGTTCATTCAAAGAATCAGACTGTTGAAATAAATGACTTTTTAAGTGCAGTTTAACTCACTCATCAGCTCAACTGTTATGAGAATTTAAATCTAACATATTTAAAATAATTTATTCCATGCAGACATCCAACATTATCAGTGTAATTGTAGTAATAATAGTAATTTCATTTAAAAGTAATTTTAAATAAATTAAAGTTAGTAGTTTAATTCATAGTAATATGTTTGTTTAATTTTGTCATTTTTCTTTTGTCATTGTCAATGTTTCTAAATAATTTTAGTCTAGTTTTAGTTTTAAGTTAATAATTTTAGCTACTCTCGGAGGGTGAATGGATATGACATTGTTGGTATGTTTGGTCTTGGCGGAATAGATCTGCTACGCTGCTGCTGCAGAGCAAGAACGGGACTCGCTACTGCCAATACATACACGACTGCTGAAATTTTTAAGTTAAGAAATTCAAAGTTTAAGTAAGCAGAACTGGCAGATTTTTATTTTGTACTCAAACATTGTAATTGTTCTTAAATTGAAATATTTGAGTAAATTATTTTTACATTTTAAATGAATGAATTTTACAAAAATAAATTAATACATTTAACTTAAAATTATCATGTAATCTCAACGATCAAAAACTCATTTTATTAGTGAAAACGTAGCTTGCTATAACTAGCATATATGGAAAATGCTAAAGGGCAAAGCATGCTGGAAAACAAAAATCCGAGCCCAGTTTCAATTAAACTTAAGTTTGCCTAATTTAAAAGACATTAGTTCATATAACTTAAATCAATGAAACAGTTCAGTTTACTTAAAAAAAAAAAGTTCTGTGAACTCAAAAGTAAGACAAAAATTGCTAAATATTCATAAAAGTGAATTTTACTGAACTAATTAGTTTAATTATGTTTGTCCTACTCAAGACAATTATTTTGAGCATTAGGGTTTACAGTGAGCAGATCGATACAGGTGGAGCTGGGGAAGCTGGAGAGTTTCTGAAGCACGCTGCAACTGCTACAGAAAATGCTGAACAGTATTTGAAGGTTGAGCAGCGAGCTCATTGGCTACTGATAGAGCAGGAACCAATCAGCTGTGGCCTATAGAGAATGATGTATTGAGAGCAGATTGAGTTAATATAGGCTGATAAGCCTGCGCCATCTAGAGTTTCATGAGAGAACTTTTAGTACTTTTTTTCAGTAAATTTTCAGATTTTTGTTTAGATTAAATTTTTTTTAAATCTAATATTTAACTTTTTTTCGATTTAGTCAATGATAGCAACACATGGTATTTTATGAACATTATTCTGAATTTTGAACTTTGCAAGAGAATAAATGCACAGATATTATACACTGAAGAAAACACCACACACAGCATCCCGCAGATGCTTTCTTCCCATCACGAGCGGCTAACATGCTCTCCTGACGGAGGCTGGCGGACTTTTCATCTAAGGCTGTGGCTGAAGTCAGTTGTAGGTTCTTGTGTTACTATTTTCTTCATTGATTATGCTTGTTAACAGCAGGTGTTCATCATTAATGTTCAATCATCACTTAATTAATTGCTTCATTATCTCATCTAGTAATAATCATATTATTGTCCAGAACCCTTGATGTGTCAAGGAGGCCCTGCAGTAATCTCATTAGTGATGCTGTTACATAACGTCTGATCCTTCGCTGTACAGTAAGAGATCAGCCTCATTAAGATTACATCTCTAGGGTCTCCTGACCTTCTGTATGATTGTATCCCACCAGCACAAACATGACAATATATCCAATGAGTGCTTTTTGAGTGTGTTTGCTGGTTATTCACCCTCCTTTCGCTGTGGTTCTTGCCTTTTGTTTATCACAGGCATCGTCTTGGACAGCGAGGAGGATTAAGGTAGCTCTAAATAAAGCTGGCAGATTAGGAAACATGATACCAGCATGTTCTGTTTCACTTTGACAATGTGATGGACAGAGAGAGCTGAAGACTTCCCTGGAGACAGGAAGACTATTGAGGGGAACCACAAATGTTTTTTATTCATGCAGTTACAGAACAGGGCAGTTAAAATTAATATCTGCATGTTGGTCTTACTTGACCTTAACAATAACCTTAATGTGACTGTGTTTTTTAACCAGTAAAAGAAGTTAAATATTATTACTCAGACTTATTTAGACTAGAATAAACATGTGGAGATATTCATTGACTTCTAATCCTATAAAAAAGAAAAGCAGCCATGTATTAGTCTTCTGCGAGAGCACAGCGGTAAGATACATTGTTTTACACTTGCCAATATTATGTGTAGATTTAGTCAACAAAAGCTTGTCAACATGCTTGTAAACTTTTAAAATGTTTATTCAAGGCTTATAGGGCTGAAATAGATAACAAAATTATTAATAAGGTGAAGTAAAGCTATTGTGATTAGCGTTACTATGGGCTGGAGTTATATGTTCATGTCAGCTATATATTTTGATTCTGTTTGTTAAAGAACAATTTTACAAAATTCACTGCTGTGCTGCTTTTGGAGGTATTTCAAGTCAAGTCACCTTTATTTATATAGCGCTTTTTACAATGCAGATTGTGTCAAAGCAGCTTTACATTGATAACTGGTATATAATTTTTCCTTTTAAAGAATAGTGTCAATGCACGATTAATCGTATTTTATCACGATAACGATATCTGCTTCTCTCTATTGATTTTAAATTATCGTCACGATATTGGCCTGCTCTATGAAAATGAACATAATTTGGAAATATTGGAAGTAATATTAGGAATTTCGCTGTTTTATCTTTTGAAGTTCCTAAAGGTTTTACCAGTTTTCATAATGTTGATCAGCTAGAAATGATTTTTCTTTGCTTTACGAATTTGCCGGGCAATTTGAATCTGGTTTGTCTTATTGCAAACGAATTGTGTTGCTTTAAAATCTAATGTGAATACATATTACAAAGCGCTCACCGAAACCATGCTTTGTATTGATTTACCATCTAACGAAGTTATCATAGTTGGTTAAAACAAGAAGATTAGATGTTTTTACTGTTATCCATATGCATTGCACACACAGACACATACATTAATTTCTATGAATGCAAGCAAACATTGTGAGCTGTAACTAATTTGCCTCTTGGTTACCGTTTTCCAGCCTTAAGCAGCTGCAAAATGCCTGGACAGGCAAGTCAGGTGTTGCCACAGGTGCATCGGCACAGCCTTTACACTGTGACGGACAGCTCAGAATGTGGGTCAGACAAGGAAGAGGATGAAGACCCTTCCAAGCGCCTGACACCCCTGGAAAAATTAACGCTGGAAATGTGCAATAATGAAAACACCATAAAGGAGCTGACGGTGGGCAGAAGGGTGGGCTTCTACAAAGTCCATGGTCAGATCGGCTGTGGGAACTTTTCGAAGGTCAAATTGGCCGTCCATGCCCTAACCAAAGGTATGGACCTTAAAAGAGATTTTTCATTATCAAACTGGTTATGAATAAACAGTTGACTTTTTGGATCGAGGTTAGGAAATGGTAAAAGTAGGTCAGAATTAAGAAAGTAAGAGGATTAATGTGTAATGACGTCATTCTGATTTTACTCTGCATGCATTTCCTGTAGACAAGGTTGCCATTAAGATCATGGATAAGATGAGGCTCGATCTGCAGACCCAGAGGATGCTGTCCAGAGAGATCTCCAACATGGAGAGCTTGTATCACCCAAACTTATTGCAGCTCTATGAAGTACTGGAGACGCCAAGTCGGCTGTACCTGGTTCTTGAGTTCGCTGGAGGAGGAGACCTCCACACCAGAATCAGCTCTGGAGGAAAACTCTCTGACCGAGAAAGCAAGATTGTATTCGCCCAAATCCTGTCAGCTGTCAAATACATGGTCAGACCCAAATACATTGTACTCTAGATTTTAGAAAACACATCATTAGTAAATCATACTAAGTAGTAAAACTGTTAAATGGCTCAATGACGCTCAATGATGCTCATTTTGGTCCATCTTAAAATGCAGTTTATACATACAATGATATAAATACACCTCTTCTATAAAGAGCATGTTTTACATTTCTGCATTAAAATTAATTTTGATATTTTAAAGTCAAAACAATAATAATAAAGTAGTAAGTAGTTTAGCATGATCTTTTCTTATTATGTCTGTTATTTTAATATTTAGCATTTTTAAATGTCTGTGTTTGTATGTGTATATATAAATTAATTTATTATTTTTTATTTATATATTATTATATATAATAATTCATGATGTTTGTGTATGTATATATATAAAACCTTAATATATATATGAATATATAAATGAATGTGTATATATATATATATATATATATATATATAAAACCTTAATATATATATGAATATATAAATGAATGTGTGTATATATATATATATATATATATATAAAACCTTTTAAAATACATTTAAAAAATAATTTATAAATTTTTTATTTATACATTACTATATATAATTCATGAAGAACTAAAAATATAAAAATATTTTAGCGTCATTAATAGATATATAATAAACAAAATAATATAAAACCAACATGAATACAAAAACTATTTCTAAAATATTTTTTCCATTTCTTTATTGTGTCATTGAACAGTTTTAATCACTGCATGAGAATGTTGAATTGAAGCCAATTACTTGAATTTCTATATCTGCATGTGTGTTCATTTCAGCACGAGAACAACATCATCCATCGGGATCTGAAGGCTGAAAATGTTCTTTATACAACCAACTCCTGCATAAAAGTGGCTGACTTTGGCTTCAGCAAGAAGGTCAAGAATCGAAACCAAGCCCTAGACACTTTTTGTGGCTCTCCTCCTTATGCAGCTCCGGAGCTCTTCAAAGATGAGTCTTACATTGGGCCACCTGTGGATGTGTGGGCAATGGGTGTCCTCCTCTATTTCATGGTGACTGGCACCTTGCCTTTCCGTGCTGACACTGTGGCCAAGTTGCGTCAAAGTGTGCTGGAGGGGGCTTATGTCCTGCCAACCTGGGTATCAGCTCCATGTCAGCGGCTGATCCAGGGGATACTGAAGCCAGAACCGTTAGAGCGATGCGCACTGGACCAGATGCTGGGCTGCGAATGGCTGTTGCCAGTGGAACTATTCCGCCCTATTCCTCCCTTATACCAGCTCAACCCCATTCATCTGCTTGAGGGCGGTCCAGGGGAGTTAGACAGAGACCAGGAGGAGGTAAAAGGTATGTTGGAGAAACTGGGAGTCACTCAGGAACATATTGTCAATAACCAAGGAAAGCGCATGCGCAGTCCCATTACAGGGGTTTACCGCATACTCCTGCACAGGGTTAAGATAAACAGGGGAGTTGAGTCTGCACCTACAATCAGTGGAGTCGTCAAAGATCCTAAAAGAGACAGTCTACGTGCCTACAGGAATCTACGGCACTCCTCAAAACTGTGTGTTCTTTCTTAAAGGGATAGTTCAGGGGTAAAGTCCGGTCCTAGAGAGCCGCTGTCCTGCAGAGTTTAGCTTCAACCCTGAAAAAACCCTCACCTGCCTTTAGCCTTAGTAATCCTGAAGAGCTTGATTAGCTTGTTCAGGTGTATTTGATTAAGGTTGGAGCTAAACTCTGCAGGACAGCGGCTCTCTAGGACTGAACTTGCCTAGCTGGGATAGTTCTGGGATAGTGTTTTTTTTTTTTTCTTTTCATAGTACAATCAAAGTCAGTCGGGTCCAAAAAAAAATACTGGACCCCACTGACTTTAATTGTATGGATAAAATAACACTGCACTATTTTTCAAAATATCTTCTTCTGTGTTTCACAGAATAAAGAAAGTCACTACAGATGTGGAACAACATGAGGGTGAATAAATGAAAGAATTTTCATTTTTGCGTGAAAAATCCTCTGCATAAAACTGTGGGAGTTGTGTCATTAGTGTTTTTCAGTTATCATGGCTTGTAGCACAAATAATTTCATAGACCAAATAAATGAGAAAATACATACTTATTTTTATTGTTTAATGTTCAAAGTACTTTTAAATTGATTTCCTTTCTGTAATTACATAGGAAATGTGTCTTAATGCGTTACTTCACCCAAAAATGAAAATTCTGTCATTAATTACTCACCATCATGTTGCTCCAAACCTGTAAGACCTTCGTTCATCTTCCGAACTCAAATTAAGATATTTTTGATAAAATCCATGAGATATTTGTCCAAAGGCCTACAACACAATTACCACTTTCAAGGCCCAGAAAGGTAGTAAAAACATTGTTAAAATAGTCCATGTGACTAAAGTAGTTAAACCTTAATGTAATGCAACCAGAATAATTTTATTGCGCAAAACTCAAAAACAAAAATAACGACTTTATTCATAGAATGACAGGGTAGAGAAGAAATTGTTGAATAAAGTCATTATTTTTGTTTTGTGTTTGGGCACAAAAAGTATTTTCGTCGCTTCATAACATTAAGGTTGACTATTTTAACAATGTCTTTACTACTTCTCTGGGCCTTGAAAGTGGTTGTTGTGTTGCAGTCTATCAGAAGCCAGATAGCTCACAGATTTCATCAAAAATATCTTAATTTGTGTTCCGAAGATGAACAAACGTCTTATGGGTTTGGAGCAACATAAGGGTGAGTAATTAATGACAGAATTTCCATTACTGGGTGAACTAACCCTTAAAATATCAGTGGCTTAAATAGGTAATATTATGCTTCAGTTTTGTCAGCAACTGTTTTCTATGTTTGCAAATAAAAATGTATGATAATGTTTGTCCGCCCTTACTGCTTTTCTCCATTTTTGTGTACAAACTTTCGCTACATAGTCCTGCATAATCAGTTTACAGCCTCACTGTGCTTTCATTGAAGCTTTTCTTTTAACGCTGAGAGCTGCAGCAATCCGCGCAGAAGCCATGGGCGGTTAGTAAACAATACAGCAACTGACAGGGAGCCATACGATTGGCAGCCCAACACTCACCCCCGCGACACCGCCTTCACCTCCCATCTGCGCTGCTTGGCAGATGGAGTAGCGTCGTGGCTCAGACATCTGCCGAGGTAACAATGAGTTCCTTGTGCTGGGGCCCCCAATTTAACGGGACAGCGCGCTACTATTGTGCTGTTTCTATACACATGCAGATCACCAGCGGCTGCAGATGGCAGCTGACACTATATGCTGCCCCAAATCCAGAGTTACTTCAGAAAGAAAACTTTAGGAATGGACATTAGCCATTGTTTTTCGCGAATGAAAACGAGCATGTGGGATACGCGTGCAGTGAGTTCAATATTGGCCTACTATTGTTTTAACTCAGTTTTTTTTTTACCGTCTTAGCAAGACCAGATATTTCCTGTAGGCCTACAACAAATGAACGTACTGAACGTCAGTCCCCTCACAGCCTCGTTTTCATTCACATATTAATATGAGTTTTGCCCGTAGTCTAGGACATACCACTGGTGTGTGAGTGTGTTAGGAGTGCGAGAAGAGTGAACACGTGACACAACTATTCATTTTAACACATTTATTGTTTGTTTTGCAACATTTATTTCTACAATGCACTCTGAAAAAGCATATTTAAATATTTTTCTTCATTTTTATATCAAATATTTATAAACATTTTGTAATTTTTAAGTTATTTTTTTTCTTCTTTTATGTCACATTAATATTTCTAAAGTGAAACCTTTAGAGAATAAGACAATTCTGGAAAGTGGAAAGCACATTGCCGACAATAAGGTACGTTATATTGTACAGCAATTTCATTTTTAAAAACGTCCGAGGTGTTAAAGTCCATTTTTAAAAACGTTGCTTCGACGCACCGCCGCGTCCTCTGCGTGTCCAACGCATGCGATATTTGCTCTGTGGAACAGAAACAAAACTCGCTTCTCCTTCCTCTCCAAACCTCATCCGCACAAAGAATGAGGGCCATTTTGTCGCTCTCGTGGCATACCTGACCTCATTCACATAAAGAATGAGGATCATCTTGGCATGGACGGGACGAGGAACGACGTAGAACCGCGAGGGCCACTCGGGCCTGCCTCGCGCTGCCTGGACGGTTCAGCCTCCTCAGGAGCATCCAGGGATGTGGAAACATCATCATCCTTGCTTCAAAGGATGAGCAGAGTATTCCTCAAGGTTTGCAGCATCTCGACAGAGAAGAATGCAGGCTCAGATCAACGCTCGGGGAGAGTGATCTCAGGAACCCACTCGTTATAGCTGCGACTTTCTTCACAGAACAGGTGAAGCTTCTCCAGAGCTGGATCCTCCCAGGAGTCCTCAGCTGGGTTCTGTTGTGATAATAAAACGCAATTTAGCAAGACATCAAAAGCGTTGCGAATGCTTACAGTTTTTCCTTTTGTCAATGAGAGTTTTTTTAGTTTATTCTACGCATACATACCGTGATAAGCACGCAGTGAGCATCCTCAAATTCTTCAGCCTTGTCACCAACAATCTCAGAAAGACGCTGCATGTCATTCACTCTGACGATGCTGATGTCGTTGTCGAAACAGAAGGCTTGGATGAGAGTGAAATGGATTTGGAGAGCGATGTCACACTCAAATTCCTCATCCATCGCCAGGACGCAGAAAGACACGCTGTCTGGGTCACTGAAATACAAGAAAAGGCAAATTATAAGCATCACTTGTACTACTAAACCAGTCGAAGCAGGTGATTAAAGAAGGAAGGATGTGAAAAGAAATGGAAAGCATACTCACACATTCATAACTTTGGCAGATTCGTAAACGCCAATGGTAAGGCAGTCGTTCGCTTTGGCAGAAACCAAAACTTCTTCCAGAGCTTTCCCAGTGCATTGAGCTCTCTCGCTGGGCTTCTGGACGAGAACTTCCTCAAGAGTCATGATGATGATGCTGGTTGTAATTCCACAAGGAGCAGACAGAACTAAAGTTGGATGTAATCCGAAAGGATTGGTGCTCTAACGGAGTGTGCTCGCTGCTTTTATACTCCTCGGCTCGTGGTGGCTGTGAAAGAAGCGTCTTCTGATTGGTTCTTCTGAATGGTGCATTGGTATGCTAATGTTATTGTCACACTCCGGCTCGTGGCAGATTGATGAAAGCTATAATGTCACTTTTTAAGGCTCGCTGCAGACTTCAACTAATTCTTTTATTTCAGCATTTTATAAAACCAAATGTATGAATGCGTTTAAGCAGTAGCCTATATAACTTTATTTTTGTTTATTATTATGAATAATATCATATTAGACCTATTCATTTTGCTTTGTTTTGTGTGTTTTAGTGTCTTATATGTATTAAAATGTGTTCACAAGTATACTTAAAACTGTTCACACAAGCAAAAAAGTAATATCTCACCTCACTCTCTCCAACAGATTTAAGTAACTTTGTTGGGATACATTTCTCTTTAAGAGCTATTTTATTTGATTATATACGCATGTATAGGTATTTAGCAAAGAGTTTTGTAATGTGAAATAAAGTATTACAGAGAATCAAATCTACAAACAATTTGTTGAATGTTATGTAGACTATATTTTTAGCAGAGAATTTAATGGTGAAACTGAGTAAATGTGGATAAGGGATCGCATCCCCCCGCCCTCAGCGCAAAAGACAGGTGGAGTGTGGCCATCTGTGGACACACTGAAACGGCCCTATTGTGCGTTCAGAAACTTCTATTATTAGACGCCTTTACAAATGCAAATACGATGCGCGTGCCATGACGCCCCGCTGCCCAATCTGGCCATCTACAACCACAGACCACGTGATAAGATGCAGCTTTCCAAATGTAGGCCACCCTGAAAATCCAGCAATGTTTATATTCGTATATTCTCCATTTGCAGAAACTTTAACGCATTTGATGATGCGAATAAACGACTTGTTTCATTGATACTTTTGGTCATTTCGTTCACAGGTGGTTTTAAATCTACATAGAAATCATTAGAAAATATTGCATCATGTCAATTTCAAGAAAAACTTCTGAAACAGTTTCATTACTGAATGCAAGCGTATATGGAAAGAACTGTTTTTGGTTATTTGAGAGGCTCAAGATAACAGGTTGACGATGACTGATGCAAGCCTATTGTTACCCTGCAGAACAGGAGCAGATGGAGAGGCCTCACTTTAGGATGCCCCCACTGGCCCCTCGCATCCCAGCAACACATGACTATTGTGTGCAAGTTTTTGTCTGGAGCATAAACAGATTTGCCTTAACTTTTCGTTATAGTGAAGCTGCAGCAGGGGAAAAAAACAGGACAGAATGTAAAATATTGTTTTACTGATCGTTTGCAAGTTGTGTAATACTTGCAATAACTCGTTTCAGACTTGCAACGATGCATTGTTCTAGTATCACATCTGCAGTCCGGGCATCCCGTCCCTACCCCCCTTAGTGCGCGAGAGTGACAGGTGTTCCAAGACAAACCTGCTCGAGCGCAAAGCAGACTAATCGAACAATTGCTTTTACTTAGTCCCTCCTGCAGCTGCAGTCAGATTAGCACAGTCATCTGTTACAAAGCCATTTCATTTTCTATAAATGACTTAGCTGTCATCAAATGAATAAAAGTCAGGCAAAAGTTTGTTCAGATGTGTTCAAGACGGTTTTAATAAAAGTTCCAAGCATGCAAATTAAACATAAATCTACAGCTCACACACATTAAACAAGTTCATGCATGGTTTTAAATGCAGTTAAGAATATTTATTATTTAAAAGCGGCATAAAAAGTGTTTGTGTCTGCAGGCATAAATAGGTATAAGTCTCAATTGCTAAATACAGCTGAACTTTGGTCAGCTGATCCTTTATCTTCCCCCATCAGCAGATGGGGAGTGTTTCCATAGCAAAAGAGAAGCACGTCCAGATGCCACGCGCCGTAAGTCAAGCCATGCAAATTAGCCACGCGTATGTGAGGAGATCAGCAATAGGTAATAAATAACCTTCAACACATCAAATCATTAACAAAAGTCTGATAAAATCACCAATTTGTAATAAAAGTTATAAATGTGAATTATGTTAACTTAACAAAAATGCTTGATCGAGCAATATCGACCCCAATAAACCCCTTTTTTTTTTCTAGAAACAACTAAAACACCAAAAACTAAAGCATATGCCCAACTATTCGCAACTTGCTTGTTAATTCACTCATGATTGTTTTGAACAACGTCAATATTTTACATGCATAACTTAACTTTTTCCACTATTTTATTTTTGCATTCATTAGTTCATTTCAAACAGTAAAATATTCCATGAACAACATAAAAATAGTAAAAGACTGTTTAGTGTTTAAAATGATTTCTGATGGAATAATAGCATGTCACACCGCAGAACATGCAAACTTTTTAGTCCCTTATGTCAACAACCCATGCAAAAATACTTTTCAGTTGTTGAATTTATGCCGTATCTTTTGAGTTGAAAAAGTCGGTCTGTTTAATTAAGGACAAAAGTGAAAGGATCAGAGTTTGATCCTTTCTTACAGTTCTATAGATGTCATGCATGTCTAAAGGCACGCGCCTTGGATACGTCCGTTTCTTTATTGTTCTGAACAGCCAATCAGAACGCGGGGTGCAAACGCGTGCCACTGTCTCACTATAAGTACGGCTCGCGTGTCAGGTAGAAACTCATTCCCAACTTATTTCGATCCACTACTATACTGCAGCTACTGCACACTTTAACCCCAAACCAAGATGGTTAATGAAGGAAAATCTCTGTCCGAAGCCCTGCTCTCTGCCAAGGCGGAGGGTCGCCTCACTGTTGGCGTTTACGAGTGCGCAAAAATAATGAACGAGTAAGTTTGGAGGAACCTCTTCCATATAGTCCATGTTTTGTATATATATCCATATTATGCTACTGTGCGGATTAACTCATTTCAAACCTATTTTTGTTTTCACAGGGACCCTGACAGTGTGTCTTTCTGCCTTTTGGCCACTGATGACTTTGAGTGTGACGTCGCTCTCCAGATTCACTTCACTTTGATCCAAGCGTTTTGCTTTGACAACGACATCAGCATCGTCAGAGTAAACGACCTGAAACGTCTCAATGCTCTTGTTGGAGGCAAGGGTCAACTGGAGGACGCTCATTGTGTCCTCATAACGGTGAGAATGTGTTTAAAACTAACATTTAAGGGCAAGAGCCAGTTAATTTGTCCCACGACTTGGTTTTTAACCCCCTTCTGCTCTGTTTGAACAGAACCCAGCTGAGGACTCCTGGGAGGATCCAGCTCTGGAGAAGCTTCACCTGTTCTGTGAAGAAAGTCGCAGCTATAACGAGTGGGTTCCTGAGATCACTCTCCCCGAGCGTTGATCTGAGCCTGCATTCTTCTCTGTCGAGATGCTGCAAACCTTGAGGAATACTCTGCTCATCCTTTGAAGCAAGGATGATGATGTTTCCACATCCCTGGATGCTCCTGAGGAGGCTGAACCGTCCAGGCAGCGCGAGGCAGGCCCGAGTGGCCCTCGCGGTTCTACGTCGTTCCTCGTCCCGTCCATGCCAAGATGATCCTCATTCTTTATGTGAATGAGGTCAGGTATGCCACGAGAGCGACAAAATGGCCCTCATTCTTTGTGCGGATGAGGTTTGGAGAGGAAGGAGAAGCGAGTTTTGTTTCTGTTCCACAGAGCAAATATCGCATGCGTTGGACACGCAGAGGACGCGGCGGTGCGTCGAAGCAACGTTTTTAAAAATGGACTTTAACACCTCGGACGTTTTTAAAAATGAAATTGCTGTACAATATAACGTACCTTATTGTCGGCAATGTGCTTTCCACTTTCCAGAATTGTCTTATTCTCTAAAGGTTTCACTTTAGAAATATTAATATGACATAAAAGGGAAAAAAAATAACTTAAAAAACTCTAAAGGTTTAACTTTAGAAACATTTGATTTGGAAAAAAAAAAAAAGAAAAAAAAGTTTAAATATGCTCTTAATTTTTTTGTAAACAAAGGAAAATGAATGAAAAAAAAATGTGAACATGATTAAATTTGTCTAAAGTTTTACTTTAGGCTGTTTTGTATGAGACAAAAAATGAATAAAAGATAGTGTGAATTTAACTTGTTTGTGCAGCAACTTATTTATGAAAACTCAGTATCAACAGGAAACTGTCAGTGACTTTATAGCCTTCATTTTTACTTGCAGTCCTTGGAAAACCTGAATAAGCATATTTTATTAATGTCATAACACAAACATAAAGCAGAAAGCTGAATGCATTATGAGTTGAATTCAATACTAAAACTTTAGAGTCGACTTCTTACAAAGGCCTGAAAACTGGTAACTTCCTATATTGGCCTATATAGGCTACATTTATCTCTGAATCAGACTGATTGACATGTGAGTTTATAATGAGTGAAAATGACATCTCTTATAAAGTTATGACCTGAACCACTCACATTAAGATCTTAAAATGAAAGTATCTTCTGTACTTTTATATTAGAAATTTGCTCAGCCAATTTAACGTGTAATGGGGGACAAACCTTATTTCACCTATAACCCGCTAGAAATGTTACATTCCCAGAAGATTCTCAGAATGTCCGCACTGGTGTTCAGGACGATGTCTATAACGTTCCCAGTACGTTCAGAGACGGTCACGATGTGGAGTTCTTTTAAGGTTTGGGGGACCTTATCTGGTGGACCTTCAGGGAACATTCAAGACGTTCTTTGAACATTTAGGGAACCATACTTTATTTGGAAATGTTCTCAGAACATCCCTGGTGCCCTTGTCAAAAAATTTAATTGAAAGTTAGAGCTAAATTGACAAACAAAAGTGGCTGTTCAAACAAAAAATATTTTTTTGTAAATGTCTTACAAAAAAAGCTCTTTACAGGTAATTTCTGGATTAATATTATGAAATCTTTTCTTTAAAATGCAAATCTCTTGCAGTAAGTCATTAGCTGACAACAGCACATGCATGAGTTAATGCTGTATCACTGCATCAGCAAATACACAGTTACTGCGGCCTTTAAATAAAGCAACATGCAGCAGAACATCAGTGTTTGTGGATCATCACTGACTGAAGCACAGGCTCTACTCTCCAGCACAATGATAACCTCACAAAATTCAGATAACAGAAACAACATTAAACACTAACAGATCTCTGTAGATCTCTGCTTCTTCACTTATTACAAACCACTTTATTTCTTTCATACAAATCTTCTTAATGAGGTGTTGATGTTTTATCAAAATTTATAAATGTCACCGTTACGGAGGTAGGCGCTTGCTTTAGTTGAGCTCCTGACCCTTGGCGTTTTGATTTTATTTTTTCTCTAATTGTTGTAACTGTGTGTTTCTAAAGCATTTGTTACAAAAAAAAAATCTGATCTGATCATTTGGTTGCTTATAGTTGAAGATTTTATCATCATACAGGGTTCTTATTCACTGATCTCTGAATATAGTATTTTCTTTCATCTTGTTGTAGTCCCATGATAATGCATAAAATCCTCTCCTGGTTTGATATTTTGAAAGTATTTATCATTATGAAATTCAGACAGCATCATGTAGATTCACACAGACATCAAGATTCTGCGCATGATTCTCAACAATGGTGACAAATTTTCAGATAAACAGATTAACTCTGAGCATCACTAAACAACCCAATTCATCTGATCAGAATTAATGTTAAAATGTCAAGAATCAAGAGCCCATCTAAAGCAAACACTCACCTCCATAATGGTGACTTCAAACTTTATTATTTTCTATAAAACACACATGTAGAAGGCGACGTTATCGTGATCTTGTGCAATTTTGCCTAAAAGTTCTCTTAAGGTGATGAATATTCTGAAATTTTACAGAACATTTGGGACATAAAACGTCCTCTTTTGGTAATGAAAGTGCTTCAGTTCAAGGTTCCTTATATGAGTTTAGGGGGACATTCCAATTTGGTTAATTTTATGTTCACATAAGAACGTTAGAATGAGGATATTTGGGACATTAACTGAACGTTCCCACACAGTCCTCCGTTAGTCATTTAATAACGTTCCTGATATGAGTTTAGGGGGACGTTCTATTTTGGTTATTTTATGGTCGCACTAGAACGTTTCAATGAGGACATTTCGGAAGTTAACAGAACGTCCTTTAGTAATAGTCCCCTAAACATTCCCAGAATGTTCTGAATGTTCCCTGAAGGTCCACCAAATAACGTTCCCCAAACCTTAAAAGGTTTCCACATTGTGACCATCTCTGTTACTAGACAACGTCCTTAATACCAGTGGACGTTCTGAGAACCTGTCACCTAGTAACATTCCCAGAACGTTCAGAGATGGTCACGATGTGGAGTTCTTTTAAGGTTTGGGGAACGTTATTTGGTGGACCTTCAGGGAACATTCAGGACATTCTGGGAATGTTTAGGGGACTATTACTATAAGACATTCTGATAACTTCCCAAATGTCCTCTTATTAACGTTCTTGCATGACCATAAAATAACCAAATTGGAACGTTCCCCTAAAGTGATATAAGGAAACTTGAACTGCAGCACTTTCACTACCAAATGAGGGCGTTTTAGGAATGTCCCGAATGTTCTGTAAAGGTTCGGAATTTTCGTCACCTTTTGAGAACTTTTAGGGAACATTGCGCAAGGTCCTGAGAACGTTGCCTTCTACATGGGAACGATGTAATTGTATAGTCATAATTAATTAATTAAAACATTCAGATTATAAAAATAGAATAAAGAAAAAAATAATATTTAGTTTATTTAGCAAATTACTGGCCAATCGTGCATGGACATACCTAAATACTGTTAAAAATAATGTAATGTAATGTAATAAAACAATCAAATGAACTAAATTAGGATTTCATGACTTAACTCAAAATTACCACTTATGCATGGATGGCCAAAACATGGAAAGAAAATTGCAATAAGAGTAAAACAAGATTTTGCTGCATTAGACCTGCAAAAAAAAAAAAAAAATAGATGTTAGACCATAGTTTCTCTTTTGCTGCAATATAATTTTTCATAAGGCTATTTTTAGCCAATTCAGTTTAGATTACTAAATAAAAACAAACTTTTATCAAATTCAGAGTTGGCTATTTGCAAGTCACTCAATGAAGACTGTATTTGATGAAAACTTCACAAGTGTTGTGAAAGGTTTTTACTTCATTGCTTTGAAATTGCTTTTCAACACATTCAACATATAGGGTTTAAAGTGTGTTGTCTATTTAATAGATTACAATTTTATTATACAGGACATTTCATAATAGTCTCATTTGCACATTGTAATGTTAAATGAATTTCATCATATATGTAATCTTTTCCACCAGTGTGATATCAAGAATGTTTGGTGAAGATTAATGACTAAACAAACTACATCTATTTTTGTGACTAGCTTTTTATGAAATTGATCTGATAAATGACAAAAATCACATGATCTTAAAGTCCCCCTGTGTTGAAAAGTTTTTAATGTTGTTTATATGTCTGTGGTGTTTTTAGCATGCTTTAAGACAAACCTTGTGCAAAAAAAAAGTGATACCATTGTGCAGTG
This sequence comes from Chanodichthys erythropterus, assembly GCF_024489055.1. Taxonomy (NCBI): domain Eukaryota; kingdom Metazoa; phylum Chordata; class Actinopteri; order Cypriniformes; family Xenocyprididae; genus Chanodichthys; species Chanodichthys erythropterus. The sequence continues at coordinate 21,246,818 of NC_090242.1, read as the reverse complement.
TTTACCTCAGTAAGTTGACCGAGTGGATCTCTGAGCTTGTGCAAATGAGTGGAGGCGGGGCTAATTAACATATTCATAGATTTGCATGTAATAAATGAAGCAAGGGTGTAGAGTTACATTCAAGCTATTTTGAGGCATGAAATTTTTTTTTTTTTCACAGGAAAAAAGTTTAAATGCGTCATCTGGTGATCAAAGATGAGTTTTAAGGGATAAAATTATTGTCTACAGGGAGACTTTAAATGAAATGTTAGTATCAATTAGGGTTATGATTTAAAAAAAATCTCTAATACTGACTGTACTTGATTATATTTGTGAATGGCGATTTCCTCTGCTTGGCTCATATGACAGAACCTTCCTAACAACAACATCTGATTGGTTAAGAAAGTGCCATCTGGTCACCCTCCCACACTTCCCCCATACAATCTCAATCTTTTGATTATGTTGTGAAACAGAAGGAAACCATTCAGTATTTGATATTGGTTTTAGTGCACCGCTAAAAATAACCTTATAGGTAAATGATACATAATGTGTCCACAGACTTATATATATATATATAAAATATATATTTATATTTATTTTTATTTTTTAAATATGAACGTAAATGAAAAATCCTATAAACCTCCCCATTTCTTATCATTTTTTCACTTTCATTTTTACTTTTTACCTTTAAAATGGTCCTGCGTTGTGACAAATTTTTAAAAGTAAAAATAAATAATTCCATGAAGTCTCTCAATGTGAAGCATGTAAAAGCTGCAGCATGTATAATAATTGTGAAAATGTAGCTAAATACTATTTGAAATAGTTTTAGATGGAGCATAACATGGCTATTAAAAATATTTGAAGTCATCTACTCCTATTTACACATTAAAATTCGGTGCATGATTGCAGAAGTTCTATAAGATAAAGCAAAAACTTACAAGCAACTCTTTCACTGAACTACTTATCTCTTTTTAAAAAATATTTTTACATTATTTTGTTGCCATGTTCAGAAACACGTTATGACCCAGCTACAAAGTGTAGCTGAACTTACCCTGTGACTCACTCTTTGTTGTTTTAAACTACCAAAAGTATAAAGAAGCAATCAAATAAGCCCCTGCAGAACAATACGTCAGCATGCAGGCGAGCTCCATTGTGCTCTTTCAGACAGCCAGCGCCTGTAGAATACAAATAAAGCCAAGCCCTAAAACCTAAAACCTACCCAGAGACTATAGGCCACAAAAACGGGCTCCATCTGCTCTGGTGCATAATGAGCTGGAGTTAAGGTGCCTAGCAGGGGGAGGAGAGGAAGAGGCACAGGGCGGCCCTGTGCCTGGCACAAGCCAGTCCCTATACAACCATTCCCCCCTGGGATATCTGCCTGTCGCCCCCCACTACTGAGTTGTCCTCACAAAGACCCCCAACAAGGGCGTGTTCTACTGGTGGACAACTTTCGAGGACTGAGGGAGGGCCTACACATGTCCCTGAGTTGAGGTCTGCTGTCACGTCCAGACACTGATTGATATAAGAGCATGCTGTCCGTGTGGACGAGTGCTGCTCTGCATACACCCCCCCCAGCTGTCTTGGTCCGTAAGGGGCTTTAACTGCCTTATTATAATATTACATTATCCCGGTGGTCCTATCGCATGGCTTCGAGTGGCCTTTTCAGTCAGCCCTCATCCCCTCCTCCCGAAGACGCCCCAGGAACAGCAGCAGATGGTGGTGAAGGGTGAATTGGGACGGGCTCTCCTGTTGCCGAGGATACCGCCATTGGTATTTCTGTTGTCCCAACAAACACCTTATCAAGAACCAGCCCTGAGGTGTTACAAAACGATGAGGGAACAAGCAAATGAAGGAATGTTTTAATTGTGATGTCAACAAAATCAACAAGGTTTTTTATGGGCTACACTGCTAAATGTGTTTGTAAACACTACAGTGCACTTCTAGCAGACTAAAAAGTGTCTAGAAACAATTTTCACTTATAAATTGCTAAATTTCAAGTAACATACTGAATTAAATTTTGAAGTATACACTGTAAAAAAATATTTTCATGATTTATCACATTTTTTTCTTTTGTCAAATCAACTTAATATGGTTCAGATAACATAATATTTTGAGTTTCTGTTAATTAAACCAATCACCTTCATTGTATTAACTCAAATTTTTAAGGCAACCAGGTAACTTACTTTAAATTAAACCAACAATTCTTATTTACAGTGTAGACTGAAATAGTATTTTCTTGTAAAGCGTCCTCCAGTTATGTTTGCTTTATTTACAACTTTTATGTATTATAAAATTATAAGATTTAAGTAGAAGTAAATGTAAGAGAAGCAGAAGTAAACGTAGGACATGTTCAACAACAATATATATATTATTTTCATAGTTCATTCTGGTCGTGTGTTGCCCCATTGCCCTGGCAGGCTGGAAAGCAGGCCTGCAGATTATAGTGTGTGGTAAGAGAGGCTCCAGTCTGCAGTGTATGGTAATCACTCATTATGTGAGCCAGCTGTCTTTATGAACAGGGTCAGAGGGTCAGCCCTGCTGCCTAATGCTGACAGTCCTGCACGAGCGCCAGGGCCTCCACATCACCTGCTCAAACATTCAACTACATGTGGACCTTTGTCTCAATAAAGCTCTTTTTGATTTAGCAGCAACTCAAAGTCTTAGCTTGGCGAAATATGATGCAAATATCAAAGTTTATCATGTCATTTTCAATATTTGAAAATTAATTTTGATGGGAGCAGATGGCTATTCACACTAAAGGTGGTGATACATTGGTGAAATTTTGTGGAGAAAAAAAATCCATTGTCTATAGTGTAGGAATCAAACCAAGCAGCTTCCTGTTGGTCAACATGGTGTATTTGAGTGACCAATCTGAACACAAGGGAAAACTGAAATTGCACTGCATCTTATTGACATTAAAGGGTTAGTTCACCCAAAAATGAAAATTCTGTCATTTATTACTCACCCTCATGCCGTTCCACACCCGTAAGACCTTCGTTCATCTTCGGAACACAAATATAATGCATAATGAATCAGCGCGTCGAATCTGCTGTTCAAAGCGCCAAAGTCACATGATTTCAGCAGTTTGGAGGTTTGACACTCGATCCGAATCATGATTCGACACGCTGATTCATTATGCTCTGAAGCTTTTTGAAATCAGCCATCACTAAATAAGTCGTTATTTTGTTTTTTTTGGCGCACCAAAAATATTCTCGTCACTTTATAATATTAATATTGAACCACTGTACTCACATGAACTGATTTATATATGTTTTTAGTACCTTTATGGATCTTGAGAGAGGAAGTGTCATTGCTCCCTATGGAGGCCTCATGGAGCCATCGGATTTCAACAAAAATATCTTAATTTGTGTTCCGAAGATGAACGACGGGTGTGGAACGGCATGAAGGTGAGTAATAAATGACAGAATTTTCATTTTTGGGTGAACTAACCCTTTAAAGGGATATTTCATCCAAAAATGGAAATTCTGTCATGATTTACTCACCATTAAGTTGTTCCAAACCCATATGAATTTCTTTCTTCTGCTGAACACAGAAGATGATATTTTGAAGAATATGGATAACCAACCAGTTGATGGGTCCCACTGACTTGCATAGCATTTTCTTTTTTTTTTTCTTTTTTTCCCCATACTATAGAAGTCAATGGGGCCCATCAACTGGTTGGTTATCCATATTCTTCAAAAAAAATAAATTCATACAGGTTTGGAACAACTTGAGGGTGAGTAAATAATGACAGAATTTTCATTTTGGGGTGAACTATCCCTTTAAGTGCAAGTAGTGATAGAGGTTGTTCATACAAAGTAGAAATATGCTATTAAAATTGTTAAAATGAAATGTTCAAAGCATTGATCTACATGGCTGCAGTTAAAGGGTTAGTTTACCCAAATTAAAAAAATGAAAATTCTGTCATCATTTACTCATCCACATGTCATTCCAATCCTGTATGACTTCCTTTCTTCTGTGGAACATAATTTAAATCAATAATTTGAAAAATGTTGGTTTTGTCCATACAATGGAATTCAGTGACGTTCAGTCTGGTTTTGATTTCCAATGACTTTCATTGTATAGGCAAACAGTTAAAACATCCTTCCTTTTATCTTGTGTGTGTGTGTGTGTGTGTTCTGCAGAAGAAAGAAAGTTTGTGGAACAACATGAGGGTAAGTAAATAATCACATTTTTAGGTGAACTGTCCCTTTAACAGGTGTTGATGACTAATTGAATATTGTGAAGTTCTGTCTCCATCTACACTTGCATTGATAAGAAAGCACGCTTGTATGTGTACGCAATCTATTATCTCATAACAGACAAGTCAGCCTTATATCAGCACCAGATCAAGGGTGTGCAGAGCTGATCTATGCTGACAACTGTTGACAAAATGCAGCTCTATCTGCCAGACATTGTTATGAATCTTGAAGTTTGCTGGAGGCTTACCACCCTTTGCAGTCTCTCTTGATGGTGCTGGTCTAGGCCGGACTGGTTGTGTTTTTTTTCTGTGTGTATGTTAGGGGGTTTGGGTCAGGGAGTTTGTCTGTAGTGGCCA